>NW_013530970.1:1559502-1715790 GCF_000836235.2 Papilio xuthus | reverse complement strand
CCCGGACCCCCTGACCCCCCCGACCCCCTGGCGCCCACGCTCAGACGTAGGAGAGTGGGGCGCCCACACTAGCCCTCGGGTAATGTAATTTTCAAAAATATATTATATATTAAAAATTAAAATATTGAGCTGATATCTTGAAAGTCATTGATGTACTTGCATTAATTTAAAATTAAGTTATGTAGAAATATAATAAAAAATCTACAAAAATATAACAATATTTTGTTTTTATTTCCCCAATAATAGGATCATTTTAAAAGAGGTATTTCATAGAAGGCTACTTGATATCGGCTCACTATATTAATAACTACATAAGTGGGTATATTATTTTTGAACATTGATTTAATGTCAATTTTAACTTTATTAATTAGATTCCCACTTATTAGTTATTATTATAGTGAGCTAAATATGCGTGCCTACGTATATAGGTACCAAAAAAAAAATATAGTTCACCCATTATACGCACGGAGCGCCACAATCGCCGTGGATCCGAGTTCGTGCGAGTTGCCCCTCTTTCTATAGTATACTTTTTATACTCTTTGCACTTTTCTGATTATGGTGGATGACAGACGTGGCTCGGTCGGTTAAATATATTATGATTTTTATGTCTAAGTGAAATTATATTTAAAAATGTCGGATGTTATTGTACCGAAGGGTCAACCAGCTCCTGGGGATCCCGAAAAGAAGGGTTGGCTGTTTAAATGGACTAATTACCTTAAGGGATATCAACGAAGATGGTTCGTGTTGTCAAATGGACTATTATCTTACTACAGGTAAATTTCAAACAATTTGTAAATTTTTTGTAGTATCGCTACTTTCATAATGATGTCATTAATTAGGATCATAAATTTAGAAGTATCATATTGCAGTATTGTACTGCTTTGGGGTTCTGCTGTGACGTACTTTGTGTTTTTCCTATTTTTAGCTATAACTTGGGATTCTATCAAATACCTTGTCTATTTTTCTATAAGTAGAATGTTAGCTGGCGTCAATAAATGTACGTTTTATTTGCAAACTGTTTCTATATTAAAATAGTATTCAATCTGAATACACACAAAACCTATAAATACAATAAAAAACTATTAGACTGCCAAATAAATTTTAAACAAGATTAAGTTGTAAAGTAAAAGACATCTAAGCTCTAATATATAATTTACCATTATCTTTAGAGAAATACAATGTTATGCAACACATTATTTTAACTGTACAGCATATAAACCATATGTTTTATTGTAAGCTTGAAATAAAAGGTTGCAGTTAAGCTATACTACTCTAACATGTTAATGAAAAATATGAGGAAAAGTATGACATAATAAATGATGTAAACAATTAATAACAAAAATATAGAAATGTAGAACAATTTTATATTATGTTTACTAAAACATATTCTATTCCGATAAAATTATTGAGGTATTTTAAAAAGTTAATTGTGAGACACTTCACATATTCCTACTTAATCTTATTGGATTAAGATTTTTACAGACATTCAAATGTAAAAGGCCACTTAATTATCCTTAGTATTATCATTAAGGTTGGTAATGTACACTCAACATAAAAACTACTTGCTAATTTATTTCTTCTTTTCAGAAATCAAGCGGAAATGGCTCACACATGTCGTGGTACGATATCATTACTAGGTGCATTGATCCACACAGCTGATTCGTGTACATTTGTAATTAGCAATGGTGGCACACAGACATTCCACATTCGGGCCCACGATGAAGTGGAGAGGCAGAGTTGGGTCACCGCTTTGGAACTGGCCAAGGCAAAAGCTATGTTAGTATTGGCTTGATTGATTTGATATTTGGATGTCCTGATTAAGGAATGATATAAGATATTTAAATAAAATGTCACCCAAGTGGGGACTGTGTTTTAGATTTCTTCTTTATGTATATTCTATATGTATATTTAATTACAATATAAATACAATTAATAGGTATTCTAAATAGTGTTATTTTTTATAGCCGAGCACAAGAATCAGATGATGATGATGATCAAATGTCAGATGGGCAAGTAGCAGTTGGTGGTGGAGAAGGAGGTGAATCTGAGGATGCTGGTGGCATAGCTAGGGAACTGGCTGCCCGTTTCCATGACTTGAGAACATGTTCTGAACTCGTAGCAAGGCATGGTACAGCCTTGCAAAGGTCGTTAGTTGACTTGGAAGTTCCACCCACAGACACAACTAAGCAAGTCTCAGAAAGAGCCACATTGTTTAGAATATCATGTAATGCTATGATGAACGTAAGTAGACAGAAGAATGTATTTTATGTACCATATTTAATGCAAAACTAGTTTTAGATTTGCTATAAATCTAATCAAATTTGTTGTCTATTTATTAAAAAATCCTTGCCAAAGAAGTGACCAATGTCACTAAAGAATCATTTGTTTCTAATAGTTATTAATTACCCTATCAAGCTACTAAAAAATAATTAAAAGCGGAGATTGTGAGTACAATTAGACCCATGTACTACATCTAGAATCTATAAATGAGGGGTGTGTCCTTATATAGACTTTTTTATAATACATGGTGGCAAGCTAGCGGTCACATTAAATCTGCATTGGCAGTGCAGATGCTTTGCCTACCTTTAATCGATGGAGGTGCTGACACACAGAAGGAGAATAATTATGTTACTTCAATTGACCAAATAATATTTTTTAAGGCGTGTTCGGAGTTCATGAGTGCAGCGGCCACGTCGAGTACGCGGATGAGTCGCGCACTGCAGCACGAAAGGGAGCAGAAGATGCGATTGCAAGAGATTGTAGAGCAGTTGGCCAGACAGCACGACAACCTAGAGAAGACAGTCACAGCGAGGAGCACCCCTCACACAGGTTAGTATACTGCAGGTTGTATATAGTGTAAAATGACCCTTAAATTCTTTCATCAAAACAAAATGTGTATATATCTGTGATGCTCTGGACCAGAATAAATACTAAACATGTCAATAAAAATTAGTCAACCTATTTGGGCTGCAAGGTCACAAAAATGTAATAAAACAGCACAACAACATCTTTGAATTGTAATTCAATTCAATTTCTTATTTACGGCTTTCCCATAATGCATTGGGCTAGTTTCGGTGATATAAATTATATTTGTATTTATGTAGTGTAAATATAAAATGTATATGTTGTGTTGTTGTGTCACTACGCTGATAATAATTCATAACATTAAGATAAAATGTGGGTTAAGAATGAGTCATGACCCAAATTTTATCTAATCATTTCTTGTGACAAGCTTGTTTAGTCTGCCTGGACTTAACTTGTTATTTTTAATTTTAGCCTTTATTGGGGGAAAATATGTGGTTCCGAAAATTTTCTTTTTAAAAAATAAATGATAAGGCCAGTTAAGTTTTAATTGAAGATGGTTATCAAGAATATAGAGGTGATAAGTAATAACAGTACCAATGATGATCACTGCGTAATGACAAGAGCTTGATTTTTTTTTCTAATTATAGTGTAATTATTCATGTTTATTGTTGATATATTTTTAGAAGTTATTTTATATTGTATTTAATTTTCCCTCCAAATACAGTTGGCGGCAGTCAGGTTGCCAGCCATAAAAAATAAGCCAAAACCTTAATCTAAATTACATTAAATCAGATGAGTTTGTGCTCTATGCGTCACTACCTTATATAAGACACAAACCACAATGAAAGTCTTATACAGCTTTAACTGATAACAAATTTAACTTCACAACACTTGAATGATGTAATTGGGGTTCACTATGTTTGTGTAGATTTAGTGTTCTCATCTATACTAATCCTTTCTCTGCTAGCCTGTACCTTGTCGTATTATCTGGGTCTTAACATTAATCACAGAGAAAATAAGAACAGAGGTTCATATAATTTGACCATTTCTTTCAGTCCGCTTTTATGATTGTCCTAGTACATTATCTATTTCTGAGCCGCCTATTATGGTTTCTTCTTACTTTCATTATCACCCAGCTTAAAGAAAACCTGACTACTTGTTCTCTTAACCTAAAACATTATTTCATAAAGTTAGTGACTTTATAAGATTCCCAGAAAAGAGACGCGGTATAAATTTGTTTAAGTGTCATATAGATTGTCCTCCGGTCAAATAGGTCAACAGATGTCACTGCCATGAAGCACATGAAATTAGAACGGAACGAATCAATTAGTCAGATTTCAATTGATCATTGCCGTGATTGCCCCCGACTGGCTATTTAGTCTCAATTTAGTTTCCATACTTGGAATGTGTTTGACAGAATGACCAATGAAGAAATTGAAAAATAAACCTGCATTAAAATAAAAGAAAAAATACATGGGTCATCTATAAGCCTACAGGTGACAATTGTTTACGAATTACGAAGATGTTTGCTAATTGATTAACACAATGAAAAATCAGTAGAAGAACCCATCAATACTGACCATTCAAATTTTGTATGTATGTTTATAAAAAACAAACCAGCAGTAAACTTATGATTTAGTGATTTAATGATGAATAATAATGCATATTTAACGGAAGCAAGTGGGTTAAAGTTAATGGGGCACTACCAAAAATAGATTTCGATTCAAGTCCCGGAAGTAGCGTACCCGATTACTTTACGGAAGTTATAAATGATACGGTATCTTGATGCTTATATCCACTATACACGGCGTTTTAATTTTTTACGTTAGCTAATTTTCTATGAAAAATAACTAAGCTGCAGCTAGTTTAAAGAAAGAAAGCCTAGTGTAACTTATAAATGAAAAAGTTTCCTTACAATAATAATTGTAAAATTGAATTTGATATATGGCAACATTAAAAGTGATAGTGTCGTGTGACTTACGTGAAACGGAACGGAATCGCAAACGAAATGGTATGATGGTGACATGGTGACGGAAATCAAATCAGTCATATTAGCTGGACGATTTGCGAACCAAGTCCTTGTTTTGTTATCAACAAGACAAATTAAAATCCAAAAGTGCTTCAAAATACAAACAAAATGTGTCAAAAGCTTAAAGTCTAAGTGACGTTAAAAGGTACGACTAAACTTATTTCAAATTATTTTTACATCAAGGTTGCTTTACAATTTCAAACTGTTGTAATAATTGATGTATCATCTTTGTTACGCGTATTCGTTTATTTAATTATCGTGTGTTAGGTACGAAGTTTCGGTTATTACATGAAATGGTATGTTGTATTATGTGTATTTATGTTGTGTGCGTATAAAGTGATCTTGGCCTTGTGTTTACCTTACGCAGAAAACTTATTATATTTAGTTACAATTGTGTTTGGATTACAATGAACAGTAAGTCATGAAATAATCATAGGGAATAAAAAACTATAAAAGCAATGTGAGGACTTCATTCTTTTGACTTATTATTCCTGTTTTCCACTTTTATGTCGTGTTCTTGAATTTCTACTAATATATTTCAATCTGTTATCGTTTACCAAATGTCAATTAATTAAATGAAAGTTCAATGCTTGGTTAATAAGATGATGACATTGGCAGTGTCATCATTTATTGCAAAACAACATTGGTCAACACATTCAGTGCCAATGACTTGTTGGGCTAGTTTGTTTTCATACAGAAATATTGTAGTAGCATGGTGTATGTTAAGACTAAGCACACTCTACTATGTAAATACGTAAAAAAAAAAAAGCCTAGATGATTCCCTTTTGTGATTTTCTGATTTTGTTCGTTTTTCCGAAAGTTTACAAATTTGTCTTAAGAAATTGTAACTAATACTTTAGTATATCGTAGTATGTTATTTTCAGATCGAATAATTCAAGATATGAGTTATTATTACAACCAATTCATTAATTACATTTACAATATATTTTACACATCAAGAAATAACCAAAGTGATGTACATTTTATTCTTTGTTTGTGTAGAATATTGTAAACAAAATGATCATTAGATTCTTGTAGCTCTATAGATAAGACAATCTTAATAGACATTTAATTAAAAACTACAATGTAATTATTAATATTAATTTGTTATCTGTTTTATTGCATTTATTTCTTTGTGTCATAAGTTGTTTGTTAGATTTTTTTCTTTTATTTACTCTTTGAATATACCAAAAAGTAATGAAAATATAATGTAAAATATGTAATGTCTTAATTTGTATTAATTAGTCAGTACTATAGTTTAACGTAATTTAGATCAAAATGTTTACTTAACATTATAAAACATTCTAATGGCTTTTAACTTGATTGTACCAAAAACGTAATTTGTGGGTATGTAAAGGTGTGTTTATGTCTATTTCATTGTGACATGCAGTCTAAATGGATCTACCAATTTATAACAATTAAAATCTCCAAAGTGTCATAGTGGTACAGATAGACTTATAAATTTTTAAATTTTCTATGTATATTTATAATATATTACTGAGGCCTGGTAATGTAAGTGCTTAAAGATAACACAGAACACATAAAACAGAACTAAGAGAACCTTTTTTGACAATGTAGTTATATGGGATTGTCTCCCTGGTAGGGATCATATCCACTAAATCAACTCTAATTCCTCCTATTCATGGTAGAGGGGCTACGGGTTCGTTTTTGCGCTCCTCCATGGCTTCACCAACTAAAAGAACCTAGTAAATTAAATATATATTATCAACAGGTGGTAACAGTACAGGACAGGGTAACGAAACAGAGGATGAGGATCATGAATTTTTTGATGCTGTGGAAGAGGGGGTCAGCACTGCTATGGACGATAAGACATCGTTTGTAATCAAAGTGCCTGTATGTATAATATCAAATCATAACTTATGTATTGACTAAACTACACTTAGCGTTCATTGTGTTAATTAAATGTTGGTAATGGTTGTAATGCATTAGAATATCATTGTTCACGTTACAGGTAAATAGGAAAAATAAAGTTAAAAGCGGAGAGAGCTCTGACGAATCTGAAGGTGAAACTGTGACTGAAACGCAACAGGTTAGTCTAAATGTTTGTTTACACTGAATTTTATTTATATGTGTTGTCTCTGTTTTGTGAAAGTGAATGAAAGGGGTGGGGATGTATTGATACATGTATTACGACAGTTGTAGTCTACCCGTTCAACAGCTTGTACAACGTCGTAACACATTAAGTTGGGTAAAAATCATATTGTAAATAACCAATTAATTATTTCGCTTTTAATGTATTAGAAATTAAATTTTTATGGATTTGTTCAATAGAAGTTTAATTGGAAAAGTTATCAGTTTGACATATGATGAATAATGTCTTTTTTGCTTTGTTATTAATTTGCTTAGCAATTGTAATCCATTTACTTCCAATACTATGCATGTATATTAAAAGGGAGTCAATCTGTTTTTGTACTCTTATATTAAAGTAGTAGAATATGATTAATATTTGTTTATAAAATGTTAATTTCAGGTAATATTTGTAGAAGACAAAGGTCGTGCAGACAACAACATGGGCGGTACAGAAGTGAGCCCTGATAATGACACAATGGAAAACAAACAACTGGACAACAAGGAACAGAATATCAAAATATGGGTATGTTGATATGTTTCCACTAACCTCTTGTATAACAACATGTCATGCTCTTTAAAATGATACATGTTTTAATTGTGACTGATAATGTGCCATGCAGCTGCCTTCTTATCTACAGCCTATGAAGTTAAGGCAATCAGTTTTGGATATTACCCAAAACATAATCGGATTTGCTGACAGACAAAAAAAATATTTTTTCATTATATATAGGCAGCGCAAATACATTAAGTTCGCGGAATGTTTTTTTTCTCGATATTAGGTACAGGCACCGGTTTTATTAATTTTATAGATGACAAGATGATCCAGATATATACAGATTGTATTATGTTATCTGATATAATATTTGTAGACAGGAAAGGAAATAAAAAACAATATTTAGTGACTAATATTCCTAAAGATATTTTAAACACCGGTGGCTTAGGGGTCAAGCACTTGACTTGCAATCTGCAGGACCTGGGTTCGAATCCCGTCAAGTACCAATGTCTTTTTCGATTTCCGATTTACATATGTACATTTATCCGACGTTCTTACGGTGAAGGAAAACATCGTTATGCTACCTGCAAATATCTGAGAAGAAATTCAAAGATATGTGTGAAGTTAACCCGCACTGGGATAGCATGGTTGACTATGGCCTAATCACCCTTAACTTAGGGTAGGCTAGTCCCTCAGTGGAGATGTATAGTGAGCTGATGAATGAATGAATTTTAAACATTACATCTATTTCGTCTCTCTCATACATTGAAAGAAAATGGAGACAACAATGTTCACATAATTGAGAAGTGATTCTCCACAATAAGACTTGTTGGGAGATATGTTTGTTTGCATAACGATAACAAAGCAAATCCGAATGACGTCGCACAAAGGGCGGAAACGTCAGCCAGTGCGTCGTCCGATAGCTAAATGTATCATACAATAAGTCTGCAAATAATCCAAAACTTATACTAGCAGTTGCCCGCAACTTCGTCTGCGGTATTAAAAAGATTTAGTGTAGCTTAACAATGGTGAAAGAATTTTTCAAATAAGTTTGTTGGTTTTGGTGCTTATTGGATACAATCAGATTTTTTCTTCTTAATAATCTTATAAATATAAAATATAAAATTCTCGTGTCACAATTTTCGTTCACATACTCCTCCGAAACGGCTTCACCGATTCTCATGAAATTTTGTGAGCATATTGAGTAGGTCTGAGAATCGGCCAACATCCCGCGCGGACGAAGTCGCGGGCGACAGCTAGTATTAATATAGATTTTTATTATGCTTATAACAGGCAAATTAATTTTATATTAAATGATTAATCATAATTAATATTTATATGGAAAATCACGTTGCACAAATTAAGGAAATAATCTCATAATTATAAATAAACTGAATGTTAACGTGAAATATAACATAATTGTTTACATATATTATGTAAGAATACTATATATTTTTACATAATGTTATTGTCAGGCTAACCTTAACGAGAGTTCTGCGCCGTCCTCAGATATCGTGATGCAACTTGCATATATCTAAGAACAAATTCAACCAATCCTCACTGAGTCAGCGATTGACTTAAAGAACGAATGCATAGGGATTTGCTTTGTCTTTTTTGAATCTTTTTCTGTATGTCTGTTCGCAAGGCCTCGTTTGTTTCGGGTAATCTTCGGAACGGGAGGACCGATTTTGATGGGAAGGTAGCTAATGCACGTGGATCTGTTGTGGGCTTTTTTTTTTAATTCTGCTTTAATAGTATTTTAATATTGTTGTATAAATTCCAGCCGCACGTATCAGAAGTGTCGGTGAGTACGGTGGACGGTCACCCGCGACGTGTGCGCGTCCCTGACAAACCTAACTACCCTTTAAGTTTATGGTCTATCATGAAGAATTGTATAGGTCAGTATTCATTTTATTGTTGACTTGCTTTGTCCTCCACTCTGTCCGCAGTATCCTATGTCCATCTCCTGGTTCCAAGCTACGTCAACACCAACTTTCAACCAAATCGGTTCAGCCGTCCATGAGTTATACAAACACGACTTTCATTTATATCGACGATTAGCAGTCACCCACGACTCCGTTGGGGCGGAGTTTAAAACAAACTTAATAAGTAGGTTGTGTTCAGACTATGTTCTACATCTATGCCAGATTTCAGTCAGATCCGTGCAGCCGTTGTAGAGATATCTTCAAAAAAACATCCATCTAAACATTCGCATTTATAATATTAGTAAAAAAAACACCAAGTTTGCACTGAGAAATGTATAAAAACACATTGAATTGTTTTTAACTAGTGTTTTAACAACAGTGTTTGAAGACTCATGATAAGAATGTAGGAGAATCAACAGAGTTGTTTTGCCAAATGTAAGTTAACACCTTCAATGCCACAGACTTATCTAACAAGTTAACTTTAATATGTAAGCATCTTAATTATTGAACATATATTTTTTGTATCAAGCAGCATTTAATGTGTTAATTATTAATATTACCCATGTTCCAGGTAAGGATCTATCGAAGATTCCAATTCCTGTGAACTTCAGTGAGCCGCTGTCGATGCTGCAGCGGCTGACAGAGGACTACGAGTACTCCAGCATCCTCGACCAGGCAGCCACGTTCTCAGACCCGGCGCACCAGCTCGCATATGTGGCTGCATTCACTGTCTCTTCATTTGCTACTACATCTAACAGGTAAGATTTCTATTCATTTTTTATAAATGATGGTTGTAAATGAGCACGTGACTTAACTTGAACTTAGTGAAGTAGAAGTCTGTAATTATTTTTTAATAATTAGACTAAAGGATGCGGAGGCTACCCTAAGTTAGGGGTGACTAGGCCATAGTCAACCACACTGGCCAAGTGTGGGTCGGTTGACTTTACACATATCTTTGAATTTCTTCTCCGATATGTGCAGATAACATAACGATGTTTTCCTTCATCGTAAGAACGTCGAATAAATGTTCATATGTAAATCGGAAATGAAAAAAACACATTGGTACATGGTGGGGTTCTAACCCAGGACCTGCATATTGCAAGTCAAGTGCTTGACTTCTGAGCCAAGAGTTGGGTTGTATATCTCCGTCAAATTTACTTCACCTTCCCATACATTTTTAATTGGAAAAAAGTAGGAAGGGATAAATACACATATACCAAATAAATCAAAAATCAATACAAACTTTATGGTGGCTTGGAGATGATGATTTGAGCAATATTTAACCTTTAAATTTGTTCCAGGACAAATAAACCATTCAATCCTCTACTGGGTGAGACTTACGAGTGTGATCGAATGTCTGACCTGGGCTGGCGGTGTATCTCTGAACAAGTTAGTATAAATACATAATATCTTCATATTATATACATATTTTATAATGATATCAAATATAATGAGAAGCAATTTAATAATGTAAAAACCTTCAACCTGAAAAAAATAAATGTTAGTTTGGGATCTACCATTTTGTGTTGCCATAACCATTATTGGTTAAATATAAAAACAATATTTTTTTCGTATTATTAAGGAGTTTCTACTATATGTACTTTTATGTCAGTAGGATATTTTAAATGGCTTGTATTCCATTCGATACTCTTTGTCAAAGTTAAAAAAAAAAATATTTTGGATGTATGGATGTTTGTAGGTATCACCAGAACAACTAAAGCCATCTCGATAATCTAGAACTCGGTCTACTAATTAAGTTTTTTTTTTAAATTCCTTGCTAATTAGATTTGTCAGTGAAAGGTAGTGATAGTAAGGTATGTGTTGTTGCAGGTGTCGCACCACCCGCCGATGGTGGCGCAGTTCTGCGAGGGTGCGGCGGGGTGGCAGTGCTGGCAGGAGTTCACAATGACCACCAAGTTCCGCGGCAAGTACCTGCAGGTCATCCCGCTCGGTGGCGCCTCCGCCATGTTCCTCAACTCCGGCAACAAGTACACATGGAGAAAGGTATACATTGCTTTTGTCTCTCACTATTTGATTATAAACAAATTAAAAACCACTACATTAATTAGTTAAAAGAAAAAAATGGTTACTGTAATAAATTAATTCAAAATTACTTGACCAATTATTTAAATTATGTCACCTTTAGAATGTTAAATAATATAGGCTTTATTTAATATTGTTTTAAAACTTAAATAAATCTCGCGCTCGCGTACAGCCAATGATTTAGTAAGTTTCCGCGGCCTTTTTTAATTGTAAAGGACTTCACGCTTTCAGATTTTAACGATTAAACAAACATTTGAATTGTTCACTCATATATGTATTGTATATCTTACTAATGTGATAAATACGAATGTTTGGATGTATGGATGGATGTTTGTTGGAAGGATATTCAGAACGGCTACATAGATCCTGCTAAAAATTGATATAGATGTAGAACATAATCTGGGAAAACATATAGATTAGTAAGTCCTTTTTTTAATACTTTTCAGGTAACGACTACAGTGCACAATATAATAGTGGGCAAACTGTGGATGGACCATCACGGAGATATGGACATCGCGGGTGAGGCCGGCGCTGCTGCAGGATATGTGGCACATCTCAAGTATCATGCATATGGATACTTCAGCAAGGACACGCAGCGCAAAGTCACCGGTGTCATCAAGGATCCTCAGGGTGTGGTATGTTTATTGACATTTTAATATTTCATAGACAAGATAATGTGATTAACAAGTTAACAGGAGAAGGAATAACACAAATGACATTTTAATTAAGACAAAAACTGAATGTTTTAAGTAGGTGGCGCTAGTCCAGAGAGGGCTGTCATCTTTAAAAAATTATTCGTCTTTCTAGCATTTTTTTAATGTGTGCCTTCTTCAGTTTTTCCAAGATTAGACTTATTTTTGAGTTATTGTGAAGTCTTTGCTATGACAACAATCTACAAAGTAGTTTGTATATATATATATATATATTTTTGTAGTTTGTGGTAAATATAATATCATGGTGATATTTTTATTTTATTCCTAATATGTATGTGTTGTTTGTCAGCCGCGCTACGTGCTGCAAGGGCACTGGGACAGCCGGGTAGAGGTGGCGCCAGTCACCAGCGCCTCCGCAGACAACACCGTCTGCAAGACTGGCAAGTTTGTCCTCGCCTGGGACCGCATTCCTGCACCACCAGACTCCGAAAAGTACGTAATATACAACAAAGTTTGGTGGACTCTAGTTCTTCATCATCAGCTCACTATACTTCCTCACTGAAGGACTCGGAGCCTAGCTTAAGTTAGGTGGCAAGGTCAATCACGCTGGCCCAGTGCGGGTTGACTTGGCACATATCTTTGAATTTCTTCTTAGATGTATGCAGGTTGCATCTCGGATGTTTTCCTTCACAGTAAGAAATTTGAATAAATTGAAATATGTAAATCGAAAAACACATTGGTACATGGAATATGAACCAAGGACTCGCAGTTTTCAAGTCAAATGCTGACTTGGTATCCACTTATAATTGTGAAAAATTAGAATTGGTGCCTATTAGTAAAAAATCTTTGATTTCGGCGGTCATTTTCTTTCTATTGTATAATTTTTTTCTTCATTTACTAACAAATTTTTCAATTTTTATTAATGATCTTTAGGTATGAATTTACTAGTAGTTGTGAAGTAAATGCAAGTTGTGTGCACAGATGGTACAACTACACGCTGCTGGCGGCGCAGCTGAACGAGCCGGAGGAGGGTGTGGCGCCGACAGACTCGCGCCGGAGACCTGACCAGCGTCTCATGGAGGAAGGTCTGTGGGATGATGCTAACGCGGAGAAGCTGCGCCTCGAGGAGAAGCAGCGCGCCAAGCGACGGGAACTCGAAGCCGCTGCAGAGGTACTTGTACTTGTCCAATATATTTTTAAAAAGAAATTGAAAAAATAAAGGAAATCGTACATATTGCCGGAATCATGGAGAGTCTATGTGTTCTTCTAGGCTGTGTCTTACTATTTATAATGCGAATGTTTGGATGGATGGATGTTTGTAGGTACCTCCAGAACGGTTTCGTGAAGTCCTGCTGAAATTTTGCATACATGGAGAACATAGTTTGGCACACACATTAATTATTTGTTTTTTAGTTCGGAGTCGCGGGCGAAAGCTAGTATTTTATAATTGAACGTTTGCAGGCGGCTGCGGCGAGCGGAGCGCCCGCGCCGGACCCTCCAAAGCCGGTGTGGTTCACGCGCGCGGCCGCGCCCGGACAACCACATCTGCGTCATCTCTACACGCACCGCTACTGGGACTGCAAGACGCGCGCAGACTGGGCCGACTGCCCAGATATATTCTAGCTAACTAGCTCCATACATACACATCCATACACTGACCCACGGCACCGCACACGATACAAGTATCATATTGACCATTTTAATATTTTTGCCGGCTAATCTCAGCTGCGCAGTGTCCTTCTCCCCGCATTAACTAACATTGTGTTCTACGCACCAACTCGTGTGCTATTCAGAGCTAAAATGTTCGGAAATTTACAACTTATACGCTTTCCAACGTTAAAGAATTAAACTCTCATTTAATAGTAAATGAACATTGACCTGAAAATTTCACTAATTAAATAGACATATTGCTGTCTTTATTTTTTATTTAAAGAGAGAGAGATAATTAGTTTTTGTGAATATATTTCCACAGAATGTTATAGTGCCTTAAGTTTGCGCAAAACTTATGAGTCGTCAAGATGGCGTCGACTTTCCCTCATTTTAACTAAATGTGTCTTCAGTACAACTAAAAACCGTTATAGTGTATAGGCGGTTTTAGTAAAATACATATTGTTAGGAAGAAAATCCGACACTGCCGGTTTACTGGCACAACACTAGCCTAATTAAAATATCAACGTTTATGTCCCCTCACTAATCAATCTGACACTTGGTAACGAAAAGCGCGCCATTCGCGTCAAAGAATTCTAACTAATGTCTAAAAAAAAAACAATCATACAAGTATTGTGTATCGCGTGTTGACGTCGTGGTCGTGTCACATGTATATTTAATCCGATGTCAATTTATATTATAATTTTATTAATTAAACAGATAAGTACTTCCTTAATGCTCTTTTATACGAGTTTGTGTGTAAATGTTTTTGTTTGTCAATTTGTCTGCAATCGTTTTGTGTACATACAGTTAAATCATGTAAATATATATTTCCTTTGGTATTCATTCCACGATATTTTTTGTGATGTATTTTATCTCGCTATTTATTTTTATATTTTTTCTAAATTGTTTTTTCTTTACGTCGTATTAACAATACGCTACAATCCAAATACTACGCTAGAATCACGTAATAGAAATGAATAACTGAGATTATAATCAGATATATGTAAAACAGATTTATTTTAATTAATTTGTGATGTGTGACGAAGATAAAAAAAATTTATACATTAATTTAAGAAATTATTGTTTTTTTTTAATAAAAAAATATTTGTGGCTGAATTCGGCCTAACTCATAAAAACAAGTTAAAAAAAATGAAAACGTCAAATTTCTATTCAATCTAATAACAACGAATATTGGAATCATAATACAATAAAATACGAATAAAAAGTAACAATTATTAAAAAAATGCTTCTCTTAGAATAACATTGTAAATATAATGCAATTTAGTATGCAAAAATATTAATATAACGCAATATTAATAAATTAATTTAAAAATATAAATTTTGTTTTTATATGAAATTTTTACATCACATGATCCAATGCTAAGTAAAATGCTTACGTACGTTACGCGACCAAAACGTAGAAAAATATATAGCAATTATCCTATGGCAGTTTATGATAAATATATTAAACGGTCGAACTCAATAAGCTACCCATATTAGATTAATATTTTTAATCCTAAATTTGAAATTTAACCAACCTAAAGATCACAAATGACAATCCTAATGGTCCGTTTTTGTGTTACAAAAAAGATAATTTTCTAATCGAGTACTACTAATGTAAAAATTAAAAAATCTTAATATAATTAAATATGCTTTTGCAAAACTGCCGAAAAGTATTTTGTTTCAACTACATGTTTCTTTTAAAAGACCCACGTTACTTGTGGTTAAAAAAACGCCATTTGCTGTGTCTTTGTCGTATGAAATGAAGAGCCTTTAAATGCTGACTGCACTTTAGATATCAGCTTATAGAGGTCTGAAGTATTTTGTAAGATCTATAATATATTGTACATTTTCAAGTGTATGTAAGATAATTTGTTAATATTTTTATTGATAGAACGAGGCTGAATATGAGCCGTAACATCTGTATAATGTTGATCATGAGAATAAAATGCGTCGGAGATAAATTTGTTTTATTCACATCCATTTAGAACACGGTATGTACAAAATAAGGTTAATCAAACGACTTCTTGTAATTTCAACATTTTTATTAAGAAAACGGAAACAGTGAAAAAGTACATAACTGTAATGCGATTGGTTACATTTGTAAAAACATCTTTTTTACAGTTAAAAACTCAACTAATATTTCACTCTATGCTCTTTTGCCGCAAACTTGAATAAAAGGATTTTATTATGTTGTGTATAGTAATTTTCAAATATCTTGGCGGCTCGGAACACCACATAAGTCGCTGCGCAGAACACAATTTTAGGTGTGGCGGAGCGTGAAGGTATGCGGGGTGAAGTTAGCCGTCAATATATTTAAAAAATACTATACGAAATAATACAAAGATAGTAATTTTACTTTATTATTTCATCAATATTAATAATCGCCAAATATTAGAGATAAGTTAGAAACATCAAAATCAAAAAAGCATAGAATGAAAAAAAAGTATCGCGTAGTTAGACGTAAAGCAGATAAATAATCCTCCATATGGATAAATATTATATAAACCAATTGTTTCATTTTCTGAATAAACTTTGGATAGAGATGTACCAATTTCAATAGCCATTTATTTAGTCAGATAAAGCGACAGAAGGTACAAACTCATATTTCAGCTTTATTTATACATTTACATACATATGTGCAATCGGCCCTATCGATCGTTCGGATTGCAGTTCCCAGGAACCGATTAATATTAATTACATTTATTTTAGCTCTATTTCGTCCATAGATTTACTATAATAAATAGATCGACTAAAAGAACGTTAAATAGTGCAATTCACATTTTGACGAATACATCATTTTAAAAGTATAGAAAATTCTGATCCCACGATACAACTAAGCAATAGGAAGTTACAATGAAAATGTTCGTTAATCACCATCATTTTATGTTTGATGTATTTTTATATTTTATCTTAAAAAAAAAGGAACTAAATGGTTCTAAATCATCTTAGATCTATGACAATGTTTCACCTACCAATCCGCCAAACAGGCAAAAAAGGTGCATTAGCTATTTTTAGGTTATAAACTTATAAAACAAAGTTCTTTTTATTTCTATCTGTATAATTTTGTCAATCTATTTCTTTGTAATAAATCTATGGTTCATTTATATAATTTTTATATATTCATAAGTTAATGTATGCATATAAAATTATTTAAATTGATTTAAAATTTAATAAAACACAAGACGTACAGGCAGAAACTATACTTTGCTCTAACCAAACATGTTGTGAACCGTTCCCATTTTATAATCTGTCATGGTGGTAAACAAGATTCATAAACATCGACTAATTTTAATGTACTCAAATCTAATGCAAAATAACATAATTTGTCCATTTCCTTAATTGATGAAAGTAATTCAGTCCATTTAAACGCATGATATAGTACATTGTCTTTAGGAAATGCGTCACAACATCTAAACATTTCACCTAATATGGACTATTCATTATGCTCTATGAACTTTAAATTCCCGTTACATCTGCACATCTATTTACATATATTACAACGACAAGAAATCATAAATAATATTTCTATACCTTTGATATGAGCTTCCGTTCAGTACAAGTCGAACTTACTATACACCAATATTTTTTTAATTACCAAGAAAAAAACAGATAACGTAAGTACAGATTATAAATACGTAGTCTTATTTTTTTAGACAACAATGATAGTGGATAAAAAACTAAAAAAAAAAAATTGTCAAATTATGTATACATTCCTTTTTCAAACAAAATACTATGATTTCAAATATTATTAACCCTTAAATGAACAATGTTGTTTTGAATATGTAGACTGTAATAGGGTGAAGTGAGTAGGTAAATATCATTGGGAGTTTTATAAATTTAATTTGTGGAAACTATTCTTACAAAGCATTACCTTTTTGATATTGTGGTTTTTTATAGTATACATTTTCGATTTTGATTTGCTTTGTTTTCCCTAAAATATGATCTGCCGATTCAACAAATACTTATACTTTTAATTGGTAATAAAAAAATAGTGGTATATGTATGACAAACCGTTTATATTGAAAAATATAATTTTTTCATATACATAATATTTACACAAATGTGAATTTTTGTAACGGCTAGAAAGATATTTAGATTTATTCCGATGTATATGAACACTGTAATATGTTAAAATAATATATTTAACTTTACAAATATGAAATGAAAGTATCTATCCACCAATAAATTGTAAAAATAAAACAAAAATTATATATATATTTATAAATATGTAAATATATTGAGTTTAAGACAATGGCATGATTTAGTCTGACCAATGCTTGGATATCATTTAAAAGATCTAATAAAATTGAGTGTAAAATTCACACTTCGACAAAGAAGTTACATTCAGACTGTTTCAAACACAAGTACCAACATACTTGAAGTTGGCTGTATCTACTAAATATCTTCTTTCTCTGTCTTACTCGCGGCTCTAATATATGCATCTGTCTCGTTCACTCTCGCATTGCGTGCAATTAGAGCTAACTTCAGAGAAGTAATAAATCGTGGTGAATATCTTTCGTAATGTTCACACACAATATTATGACAAATATTAACATGGTTTTTATCTTAACAATACGAACATAGCAGTCATAAGAAAATTATATTAAAAATACACCTAGACTTTAAATCGAAATGTTTTTATAATTTTTTCATAGAACAAGTTTTTAGTTTTTTTTTTGTTTCTCGACTAGCTTTGGACTAACTTATGTCCATAACTCTCTCTTAACTCTGCATTCTTCATTTCACAAGCGAATATACAAATCTTACAACTTTTTGTAGCTTGATTTTTTTTTTATCCGAAGAAAAAATTCATAAAAAAAATAAATCTTGCATCAGTTTTTTTTATAAACATAGGAAGTAATCGGGAAGACCAAACGAGAAAATAAACATATTCAAAATTTTAAACAATTAAAATAGGTTTTTTGTTGAATGTACAAAGACTTTACGACAATCAAAATTTTTAAATCAGAGAGCGAATAAAATATTAACCAAATTTTATAGTAAATAGTATAGAATAATTTTAGACATTGGTTCACATTCATCAAAGTTTTTTTTCTTAAAGCCAATAATATTCCCTTTTATATAACATTCGAAAATAGATATGCCCATTAACCGAGGCAGAAAAATTTGTTTTATTTTTAATACACCAATTATGTGTCTGAGTTTAAGCACCATTTATAATTTGATATATACTGCAGCTTAAAGAGTGTAATTTTTCAAATATCATGGCCACTCAGAACGTCGCACTAGTTGCATCGCAGAACACAATGTTAAGTGTAGCGGGGTGCTAAGGTCGGCTGCGTCGTCCTCAACCCACCATGGGTTGAGGACGACGCAGCTGACCTTGAGCCACCATGATATTTGAAAAATATTATACATTACAATAAATCTCAGTTTGGTCATTGAGATTGCGACTGATGCATTGACCTCTATAGCGGCTGGACAGCTTTTCCAGCTACTACCTGACTTTAGAGTCAAAACAGGGAAAATGAAATTTTCACTAAACAGCATGACCTGTAGACTATCCAGTATATAGAGGTCAATGAACTGATGCAATATATTTTATAAATCTTGACAGCTTATTTAGCTCTTCTGAACTTCGTTCTTGAATAATGGCAAAATTTCGAGATAAGTATTTTTGCAAACGGTGTTGTACGCAAATATTTTTGCAAACAAACTAAAATTGCCAATATTGATATCTAATTGTTTATAAATTACACCAAATCTCATTTAGAAGTATAAAAATAATGTTATAGTAACATTTTCAATTTGATTATTACTTGGCATTGTGTTTGCTGAAATGTGATGATATAAATAAGGCAAAGATGTAAGATAGGCCACGATAAATGGTTAAAACATTAGGAATCCCTCCAAACTCTTACTGAACATAATTTAAATAACATTTTGTTGTAAGAGTCCATCACACTTGTTTAACAGAGTACAACACTGTCGTATAGAACATGGGGTCTTATTTATATCTTATATACAATTTGCAGCAGTAAAACTTAAAAATTACATAACAAATTAAGAAGTGAGTAGCTGATTAGAGAAAGAAATCTATTATATGTGATTAAATAACAAAACTCAAGCATTATAAACATTAACAGAAACAAAATTGTTACCAACCCAATGGATGTTATTGTCACAATGGGCTACTTGTACATTGACCTGATACATAGACTTGTTTCATATCTCTGAGTTTCCATTGCCAAAACATCTGAACAAAAACATATTTTCATCCTTTTCATAGACTTAACAAAGACAATAATGTATCTTTGTTAAACTTTTGGCAATGAAAATTCACAGTCTCAACAACCTATCAAAGAGAGAACATATTCAATCCAGTCATGTCAATTAAACAAGCTAGCTTCTAACGGCAGTTTAAAAAACTTCAAAAGGAAATGCACAGACAAAATACATGTTTTATTTACCATACAACACGGGCTATGTACCAGGCCATTTTTCATACACCAAACAAATAAATAAAGCGTCCTCAAGACAAAACAATTGCAGGTAGGATCGCAATCTCTTGTTTTTTTCATTTTTTTCTTTACATATAGGTGCAAATGTGATAGTTAAATGCCCACGTAAGCTCTAGTCCTTTTATATACATAGCGCAAAACTTTTTTTAATCACAGCGAAAACGCTAACATGGACTCCACAGAGTATTAGAGCGAGACAATCCACTTCGAAGCTTCGAAATTCACTTAGAAAGAGAACATTAACACTGCGATCACATTCACATCGCGCGACGAACGTCGAAACATCTGCATCGTTCACAAAATGTTCTGAACACGCACTAGGAACACTTCCTGACCAAAGTCACCATTACCGTTCGGAATCGATTCATTTATTCACTATAATAAAAATATAAGCGGCGATATCCGACGCGCACTCATCCGTAAGCGTTTATCTTATATCTGTTATAGACAGTACGGAGTTCACTAGCACTGAACACTTTCACTGCGCAGCGCAAGCGCGGGCTACTCGCTGAAGTAGCGCACCTTGCCGCCGCCGCACCGCACCACGTCCTCCCACGCTGCAAACAACATACAATTACATATGATTATATTTTAAACAAAACAATACAGTACTAGAAAGTTCTACTAACAGAGTTTGATCCCAAAGCTGTTTTCAATGGATATTTGATAGATCAAAGATCAAAGAAGCAACTAGAAGTATCTAGAAGTAAAATTGCAAGTTGATGTTTGAAATTACGTTGTAAGACTGACCTCCGCCTACGTAGTCGACGATCTGCAGCAGATGCGTGTGTTGGTGCGCGGGCGGGGGCGGCGGCGGCGGCAGGTAGCGCAGCGGGCCGGCGCGCACCGGCACCGGCACGGCGCCCTCGAGCGCGTCGCGCACCAGGTCGCAGCGCGGCCGGCGCGCACCCACCAGCTGCTCGTTGATGTCGAAGCCGAAGGTGACGCCGTCCATGTCGTGGGGACGCGACGCGCGGTCCAGCAGGATGACGGCGGGCCGGCGGTCGGACACGACGTCTGGCGCGGGCGCGTCGCCCTCGTTGCGCTCCTTGCGGGCGGGGCGCGGTTTGTCGCGTTTCTTGCGCGCCTCGAGCACCTCCAGCGAGGGGTAGTCGTCGGGTGCGGGCGGGGCGGCGGCGGGCGCGGGCTCGGTGCGCGTCTGCTCGCCGCCCACCTCGGTCTCGTAGAAGTTGCAGGACTCGATGAGGTCGGGGATGTTGTGGCGCGTGCGCGCGATGTCGGCATAGGAGGCGTGCGGGTGTGGGGGCGCGGGGCGCGCGGGTGGCGCGTCTGCGGGCAACGAGTGCAGCGAGTGCACGGAGTCCATGTCGTCGTTGGAGTCGTTGCTGCGGTCGGAAGGCGGGGCGGGGGGGCGCGCGCGGCGCGGCGGCTCGGGCTCGTCAGTGCGGCGGCGCGGTTTGCGCTTCTTGGTGACGGTCTGGAAGTCTGTGAGCTCGAGTGCGGCGGAGGCGGCGGCGGCGGCGGCGTTGTCTGCGAAGTCCTCGCCCCAGGAGCGGCGCTCGGGCTTGGGCTTGGCGGGCTCGGGGCGCGGCGCGGGCTTGTCTGTGTGGTCGGTGAGATCGGCGAGCGTGGTGCGCGACAGCTCCTCGAGCGACGAGGCGCGCTTTACTTTGCTCTCCTTGTCCTTTCGGCGCTCGGTGGAGCGCTTCTTGCCCTTGTCATCGTCGTCCTTGTGCTTGGCGCGCACCTTATGTGAGCGGGCGCTCTCCGCGTTGGACTCGATAAAGCGCAGCACTTCGTTCAGATCCTTGTTCCCCTGATAGCCGTCGATCTCCTGTGACTTGATGACGGTTTCGTTCTTGGAGGACTTTTTCCTCCGCGGCTTCTTATTGTGACTAGATCCGGACAGCGGTGAGCTGAAACCCTGGACTGAGTTGCCGTTTTCGTCTAGCGATTTCTGAAATCGTTTTATGTATTTATTATTTTTAGTGACTAGCACACAAGCAAGTAAATCCGCTATACAAATGTATCAGTACAACGCACCTTACTTTCGTCGGCGGAGGCGGAGGCGCCGGTGGCGAAGCCCGACCTCGTTAGCGGCAGCCCGTTCAGACTGCTAGATATCACGCTGCGAGGCTGATCGTGATAATTTACAACAAATAAATTAAAAAATTTTAAAATTAAACATTTAGAAACGATGTTGTTATAATAAAATTCACATCGTAAAAAAATAAATAGAACTTTAGACATTTTTTTTTAGTATAGTATTTGAAGCAAAGCACACTACAATATACATAAATACATATTAAATAAATACACAACGAGTATATATGAAAAGTTACAAATAACATTATTTACTAATAACCATTTGCACACTTTCTGAACATATAAAAACTATAAGCATAACATTTCATAGACAACATTAATTTTCCCATAAACACAGTAACATCGCACAATTATCATTAAAAAAAATTCTATAACATTTGCCGCTATTTTCATTTGAGGACTTTGATGAAAGCATGTCAGTGTTACTTGATAAACATAAAGCTAGATGACTATAGCCACCTCCTAGCAGCGAAAGGGTTACTTTTACTTTCTTTTATATTTTATTGCCAGTTTATAATCTAACGTCGTTTAAAAAAGCTCCGTAACATATTCCAGCACCCGACACACACACCGACACCAATAGCTCGGTTTGCGAGTTATACCAATATATACCATATTGCATACATACACAAGGTTCAAATTGTGTGTACCTGTTCGTGTGTGGGCGCGGCGGGCGGTGCGGTGGGCGCGGTGGGCGCAGTAGGCGCGGCGCTGACGGTCGCGTCGGGGAGCGGCTCGCCAGTGAGGCACGACACCGCGCGGTAGCACGAGCCCAGCTGCAGCGGCTGCAAGCGCCCGGCGCACGGCACACGGCACACCGTACAGAGCCCAAGATAAACTATGCTCTAGATCCACTGACCTCAATACGTGGACATGCTATAAGACATGGTTTTGTGTGCCTATTTAAGCGCCTTTTAAGCGTTGATCTTAATTTAAAGTAAAAGTACAGATAGAATTAACTGTCAATAACATAAATAGGCGCTTTTTATTCGGAACGACACAAACAGTGGCATTTCCAAGCAACATCCCGACCTTTTCTGTCTATAGAGGTCAGTGACTAGAGTCGACTCAACGTACAATGATATACGTAAGACCCAACTGAAACTGCTTTACGAACAACTCATGCCCTTGAGTTAGATTAGGCACGGGCCTGGCACACCTATTCCATACAATTTGGCTATCCACATAATTCACTAAACATTCTGCAGCTTTGGGTTCGGTATAATCATGTACGCTATTGTAAGATTATAAGCCACTGGTCATGACTTACCAAGAACATATTCCTAAGCTATAAAAAAAACTTGGACTCTGTACGGTTATTATGCAAACCTTAATTTTACTATAACTAGTCATATGACAAAGTTGTCACCAAAATAATGTCACTTATCACGCTAATTTTAATTCTAACCTGTAAATTCTCACACAGATTGACTTTATGTCACACAAACAAACGATAGTTATAACCGACACCACTTAACTACCACAAGTTAGCAACACCGACATGCTTTCATTGACAAGATGCAAAATGGTACGCATGATTAAAGAAGAACATTTCTCAATATTTCTCATCAGCGAGATTAGACATAATGCATTCGCTCCGAAGCGATTCTATAGCGAACTTCAAAAATATACAACTGACAACTTTCGATAAGTCGTGTGATTCATCATCATCAGCTCACTATACGTACCCACCGAGGGGCTCGGAGCCTACCCTAAGTTAAGGGTGATTAGGCCATAATCAACTACGCTGGCCAAGTGCGGGTCGGTTGACTTCACACATATCTTTGAATTTCTTCTCAGATATGTGCAAGTTGCATCACGATGTTTTTTTTCCTTCACCGTAAGAACGTCGGATAAATGTACATATGTTAATCGGAAATCGAAAAACACATTGGTACATTGCGGGATTCGAACCCAGGACCTGCAGATTGCAAGTCAAGTGCTTGACCACTGAGCCACCGACGCTCTATAGTCGTGTGATTGTCGCGTGTCAATTTCAATACATTTTTGAAATTCGTTATGGAATCGCTTCGAAGCGAATGCACTTTGTCTAATCCCCCAGAACGACTCCAAAATATTGTTATGTTTTCCTTATATATTAATTGTATGTACTTAATTGTTGTCTCATGTAGTCAAACAGCTTAAGTAAGACCTCTTTTAACAATTAGTATAGTTATTTTAATGTTTATAATCTTATATATAAAACTAGCTGTCATCCGCGACTCCGTCCGCGAGCATATATAAAAAACTTAATTAGTGTAGCCCGTCCATCCATCTATCCACACCACATCCATCTGAACATTCGCATTTATTATATTTCTTTTCTATATATCCTTTCTATATAAGACTTTCTTTTATATATATCCTATCACAATGTTAGTTACCATAATCCTCAGAAACGGCTTGATTGATTTTTATAAAATTATATATGCATATTTAGTAGCTCTGAGAATCGGCTATCTTTTTTTTAATAACGCGCGAGCGTAGTCGCGGGCGACAGCTAGTAGTGTAATATTTCAATATTCACGAACTTAAGCGAAATTCATGATTTTTCAAACATTTTTGTAATGTCTTTTGTTTCTTGATGCAAATTGAAGATCCTGTATTTGTGTTACCTCTTTAAGTAACATGTTACGTTACACCTTTCTGTTTGATATTATAAAACGCCTTAGTATGACATGTTACGTATAAAGTTAAAGCATAGTACATTTTTCCGGTTACATTCACTGCATGGTTATCAAAGACCCACTACAGAATTAGTATAAATAAATGTTAAAAAGCGTTTGAAAGTATGCAAATGGTTATAAGCACAGCGCGCACACCTTACTTAGGACTGTTGATGAAATATCGATACCATTATTAACCTATACTTTTTAATATTCTTTTTAAATACTAACTTCTTAAACTTTCCTATAGTTTTAGAAAAAAACTTGACTGATATACGAAATATCGTCTTTTGAAAACATAAAAATAAATATATCTATCCATATATTGAAAAAAAAATGTTTTTGACATATCGACAGATTTTTTGACGTATTGAAAATTATTCGACATATGAAAAAATCGATGTTGCAAATATCGATACATGATATATCGATATCGATAGTTCATCAACAACCCTACAGTGTGAGAGAGATAGTCGGGTTGGTGGTCACCTTGGGGTCGACTGCGAGTGCGGGTAGCGCGGGGTGCGCGGGGTGCGCGGGCGTGGTGTTACAGCTGGCCACAACCTCCGGGGTTGTGATGCAGCTGAACGGTATCGCCGCATCCACCTGCAGAGACACAATGCTAACCATACTCGACAATGGCCGTATCTCAATTAACGCACCATTATTCCAATACCGTCACGAAATGTCCGTCGTTTATAAAATAGCAACCACAAAAAAATTGTCTATGGCAAACCTCTATTCACTTTTTACAGTCTTTGGTCATACTAATATTATAAATGCTAAAGTTTGGATGTTACTACGTATTTCCAGAACGGCACGGATGTCGCTGAAATTTGCCATAGATGTAGAGCATAGTGTGGAAGAACACATAGGCTACTAATTAAGTTTTTTCCCGCGCAGATGGCATCGCGGGCCACAGCTAGTACTATCACAAAAGATGTCAATAGACTTTTGCCTCTAGTCGATCGATGGTATATCTACACTACCAAACCGTAAGCCAACACAATGTATTCGAAATTCAAACTACATCTGATGTGTTTTTAATAAATACATGAATTTAAAATCAATTTATCATAAAACTTCGTTTAGTGACGTTATTGGAATAAAGGTGCGAAATGTCTGAAATCCTACCTCTTTCACATTCAATTCTATTCCAGAGATAGACTGGTCTTTTTCGAACAGATTTTTGAGTAGTAGCATTGTAAGTGCTGTTCTCTTTGCCTTTTTATCATTTGCTATCTGTTCTGTGTTAGTGATTGATAGTTGTAATTTTTCAGTACTATCTTTTTCACTTTTCTCATCTTTTAAAGCTGTATTGTTAGTAGATAGGCCATCACTATTAGATTTAGTTAATATTATATCGTCTAAAAGCATTGGATGATAATTTATTTCTGATTTATTGTCAATTAACCAAATTACCTTGTCCGTTTTTGTATGACTTTTAATTTTACAATCTTTATCTTCTTCACTACGTAATCTTTGATTTTCTTTATCTTTGACAGCTTCTATTTTTGATTCGATATCATTCGATTTTGGTGTTATTGTATTATTATTGTATTCTAATTTCTTAAAAAAGTTGCGTTGTTCTTCAACGAATTTTGAAAATGAATTTGTTTCATTTGTTATACGATTTGCAAAATCTAGTAATTCAATTTCAGTATTATTCTCAGAAGTAATCAAAGATAGTTTTGACATGTCTTTCATTTCGTAATCTTTTTTATCTTCGGATTTGGAAGCAATTGGCGATTTTTCTTCATCATCATTTACTTCTAAATTCAAATTATGTTTTTTAAACTTTTCCTCTTGATTATTTTCTTTATCGCCATTATTTATTGATTTGTTCGTTTTTTCATAATATTCTTCTTCAATATTACCTATTGTCGTATTCCTAAAATTTCTTGGATTATTATGATTAGCTAGAGTTGGTACTACTAGAGTTTTCTTCATTTCAGTGTATTTCTGTGTTAAATCTGTTTTGTTTTTAGTTGAACATGAGATAAATGGATGAGATTTTCTCGTATATTGTTTGATTACTGCATCTTTATTTTCTCTGTACGTTTCTTGTCGTTTCATTTTAGACTTTTGCATAACTTGATTGAGATCTAAAAATGGATTCGAAGGGTTTTCTTCATAATTATAATTTACTTGTATATTATTATCAATGTTACTGCATTCATTTAAGCGTTGATCTTGATGTGTATTATTCCGATTTATTAGAATATCATTTGGACCAAAATAACTATGTAATCCATCGTACCAGTTGTTAACGTTTTTTATCCACATTTCTGAATTTGCGACTTCTAAAGGATTCTTTCTTAGAGATTCGTTTGAATTCGATGAGCTTCCATGTAATGATTGGGACATACTGCGGTTATAAGATGTACTACATTCCTCCTCCATTCCCGGGGGTTCAATATTTGTGTTCGATTTGAGGTTATCCATGAGAACATCTTTTTGGTATGGAGTTGAAGCGACTTCAGTTGACTTATTACTTGCATTATTTGACTTAGGTTTAAATGCTTCCATGAGTACGATATTTGAAGATTGGTGCAAATCACGAATAGTTTCACACTCTTTGATCTTCGCTTCCTTATCATCGGGGTTAGAATTTGTTTTAGGTTCGAATGCGTCCACCAGAGCGCGGTGCGGAGATGTAGAGAGACTGCGAAGGTGTTCAGTGGGCGCACTGGTTGCTGTGGGGCTCTGTGGTTTAGGTGCGAGGGCGTCCATGAGCCTCTGCGTCCTGTTGTCTGCTGGGGCGTGGTGTGGGGCGTGACTTGGGGCGGGATGTAGTGGTGGGCGGGGCGGGGTACGCACCTGGTTGGACGGCGTGGTGGTGGTGACGGCGCGGCCGGAGCACACGCTGCCGCTGCCGATCTCGAGTGTCGCGCGTGCAGTGTACGTAACCGGGAACATCGGCTTACTCCGTCTACGGAGAAGCGACACGTTTTGATATTTTTTTTATCAAATATTAACGAAAATTTAGTTTGATATATGATTATTGGTTAAACACCAGACAATAATTATTATTATGAATTAATTTATGTTACCAGACACTTAAAAATTACTCGATGACCAGATTGTTTTTTTTTTATCAATATTAATTGATTTTAATTAAAAAACAATAAGAAAGAATATTGTATCTTAATTAGATTAGTCATCACTTTCATACATACAATATTTAAAGCAGATATTTTTTTTAAATTAAACTGCTTCGACGAGCTACATTCAGGTTAGTTTTATCAGAAAATATGTAAAAATCTGACGATAATGCCATAGACAATGTTATCAAAGACCAAAAATCTAATTAAAAAAAATACTTTGCTTCCTGTCTAGCTTGCAAGATAAATTAAGAATTGACGTCGGTTATAGCGACCAAACTATCAAATTACGACTGAACGTCACATAACTGCTTAATAAAAACACTATCAGGTGTGAAGACTATCGCGAAACACTACACTTGTTCACTGTTCACTTGCACTGTATACCTATTTATTAACAAACATAACTATAAAACTATATTACCTTTTTTGTGGAATAATTTCAAATAATAATAAGAAAATAATTAGACAATTTAGATATAAAAATATGATCATGATAAACTCTCACATGTGATATGTTTTTGTACTGAATTAGCATTCGACTACTTTGCTGATGATAATTTCCATGATAATGATTGAATCGAAAGTAATGATGACATGTGGAATGACATATACAGGATGTCCCAAAAGGTTACGTTCATAGGAAGGGGGATGATAGGGAGGTCACAAGGGTCACCAGAAAAATAAAATAAAAATTCCCTTCTGGGTGTTAAAAAAAATACAGAAGGTGTAAAAATTTTAAGTTTTTAAAAAATGCCATTTATTTTTTTTAACACCCAGAAGGGAATTTTTATTTTATTTTTCTGATGACCCTTGTGACCACTCCTATCATCCCCATTCCTATGTACAGTCAGCGTCATATAGATCGTCACAGACAAGATATGCAAATATATAGGTACA
This sequence comes from Papilio xuthus, assembly GCF_000836235.2. Lineage (NCBI taxonomy): Eukaryota > Metazoa > Arthropoda > Insecta > Lepidoptera > Papilionidae > Papilio > Papilio xuthus. The sequence goes on along the minus strand of NW_013530970.1, from coordinate 1,686,879 downwards.
TCAAAAGTAATCAATTATATCGGTACAACAAAAGTCCTCAAAATAATAGATACATTCACCCTGCTCAAATACATCGGTACATACACAGCGTCAAATATATGAGTACATGCAAGATGCTCATAAATATCGTCATAAGTAACGAAGCAGTCAAGGTGCGCAAAAATATCGGTACATTTGACAAAATTGAACTCTATCTCTATATACTTGTGATACAATTTGGAATAAACTACTTCTGTTACATTCATTTGACACTTTGTATTAACATTATGGGTTGTCCGGAAAGTTCGTTCTGATTTTCGATATAAAGTTTACAATAGACTGTAGCTGAAGTGGATTCATTTTCGGATTTCCACCATTATCAAACGTCACAAAAATTTCTATATTGTGAATAATTTCATTTCATTGGTTGAGATAAAAACAATTTTTTTAAATTTTAGCCAAAAATAAAAGAAGTTTTAGGTATAGAGTCGTACCAATATAATTTAAAAACATTTCCAAAAATTTAAGAGAACAGGGTTTCAATTTTCCTTATAAAGCGGCACGAACTTACTGGGCAACCCAATATTTTTGTTCTCCTGTCATAACGCTTAAATATATTATAAAAGTTTGTCACGCCGAATATGACAGATACGTAATAACTAATATCAAATTTTGCCTTGTCACAATATATACTAGTTTGGCGCAGTATTCTAGTATGTTTGCCGTAATATGTAAGTTTACCGGTTCGAATCTCAGGCTACTTTTTTTTTTCATTTTATCAATCACGGGGTTATTTTTTCATAACCAGTAAAAATTTGGTAATGTAAAATTTTGCTCGACAATTTTTTTTTATAATTTTCGCTGTCGGGTAGAAAGAAATCTAAATAAAGTTAACAACAATTAGGTCAGACCATCGCGGGTGAAGTGAGTGGGCGGAGCGTGGATTGTCTTTGCGGGTTTTAAGAATGGTACGCGCGGAAACTATACGTACAAGTGTTATCTACATATGTGTGCGCGCCCACGCACACTGGAATGTTTATTGCAATCTACCAAAAATTTGATGTAGTTTGGATATTGACATTCAGTTTTTTTTCTTTGTTTCTTAAATATAATCAGTATCAGTAAAGGTAAAAGTAAAAGTGTTATTTTTACCGGTACAAGTTTAACAAACATGAGTAATAAACAAATTACATGTCAATAGCATCGCTTTATCTCCTTCATTTTTTTTTGAAATAGAAAAGTACTTTAACGGTCAAACTCATTAGTCCAAGGCAATATCAAAAAGTACCTAATAACTACGGCGATAGAGTTTAATTAAATGTGCTTCGATATTAAAATTAAAAAGTTTAAATATCAAAAAAAAATAGTTGCTTGGGATTTGAACCGCCGAACTTACGCACCAACGGCGGCGAACGGTAAGGCCACGAGACCAAACTAGCATATATGATGACAAACTTAATTTGATGTTGGTTTTATCTACCTAATATCTGTCATCCGCGTCGAACACTTTTAGTAAATTTTGAAAAATGGTTTGATGCAAAGTGTCAAATGAATGTAACAGAAGTAGTTTATTCCAAATTGTATCACAAGTATATAGAGATAGAGTTCAATTTTGTCAAATGTACCGATATTTTTGCGCACCTTGACTGCTTCGTTACTTATGACGCTGTGGCTGCTACGATATTTATGAGCATCTTGCATGTACTCATATATTTGACGCTGTGTATGTACCGATGTATTTGAGCAGGGTGAATGTATCTATTATTTTGAGGACTTTTGTTGTACCGATATAATTGATTACTTTTGATGTACCTATATATTTGCATATCTTGTCTGTTACGATCTATATGACGCTGACTGTACGTAACCTTTTGAGACACCCTGTATATGATAACATTTAGATGATATTAACATTTCATGTCATATACATTCACAAATAGGGCATGAATTTTACCATCTATGAGTATGACTTTAAATTCAGATTTACTATGTAATTGAACACAATGTGACAATTTGTCAGCTAATCTATGGTTTATTTGTGTACTCTTTGGTCTAAGTCTTTACTCTATGGTCTACTGGTATACCATGCTCTGTTGTCTATAGTTTACCTGTTAAGGTGCTCGAGCTCGGCGGGGCCGTTGGCGTCACTGGCGGAGACGCGGCGCTCGGCGAGCGGCGGCGGGTTGACACATCTTACTGTGGCCAGGTAGCCGCCGCGAGTCGGCTCCTCGCTCAGCATGAATGCTGTAAACATAGCACTGGTATGGAATCATCACATCACTGTTTTTAAAAGTATAAGGCATACTCGGTTTTGTATTTAGTAACTTTCGACAAAACTTTAAATGTAATTTACAAATCTAAACACTAAAAGTAACTCATATGGTAGATATTTCGTGCTTACAAGTATCAACGCCGGAGGGCAGGCTGCCACCGTGGTGCGCGCGCGCAGATACCGAGGCGGGCGGGGGGTGCGCATGCGCACGCTGGCGCGGCTGCTCTGCGGCGAGAGCGGCCGCCATCAGGTCCTGCAGCGAGTTGGAGTGCGGCAGCGCGCGCCGCCCGTGCGACCCGCCCCCGCCACCACCGCCCCCACTTGCCCCGCTGCCACGAGCGCCTCGCCGCCCTGTCACACTGCGCGCCGCCGCCTCGCAAGCCTGCTCGTCCTGCTCCACCTCCTCAAGTAGCTCCTGTAACGAACAAATATATGGATCAAACACACTGTAAGATGACCACAGTTATTATTGGAGACATGACTAAAATAGAAATTTGTGGGGCAAATGGACATATCACCTTGAATAGACTGCTCTTGCCCTCGCGGTCTTTGGGCCGTTTGTACGCTATGGCCTCGTCCAGCAAGGCGCGCAACTGTCCGTCGTCCAGCGCCCCCACGTGCTTGTTGTTCTGGAACAAGAAGTTATTCACATTTTATAATTATGCTTATATCAAAAAATAACGTGACAAGCGAGTCGGACATATTGTTTTTCCTCTCGCCTTATATATCTCGCTCACCCGTCGTCAACGCGTTGCCAACGAGTGAGTTTCACGTCATGCCGTGCAGGATTGATTTAATGAACAATGACGTTTATGGATTGGAATCGAACCTTGTATCTTATAGTTCAAATACAAGAAAACCATCTATATATGATTCACATTAAGACGTTGTCTTCATTTGGACTCTATTCAAGTAATCCCGAAAAGTGAAAGTCAACATGAACAGTGACATTGCGATGAATAAACACTATTGTAGTAGAGTGACGTTGGGTCAGATAATATTTGGCATGAGTACAATTACAAACTTCACGTAATTCATCAGACAGTACACCGCGACGTTCATTTAATTTGCTCGTGTTGCAAACGTGTTGTACATTAGAAACATTATCCGAGAGCACGTGTTCCGACATGTGCTCGTACACTTGCGTTGTCGTAAAGCACGTGCTCCAAACACATCGATCCCAAAAGTTTTTACGCAACGTAAAGCATAACAAAGCACTTTTAACCGACCGCTTGGAGGGTAAAATGTTTTAGGTCTGTAGATTTGTAAGTTCCATTGTAACCACCTGAAGCGTAAACGAGTGAATCGATTTTGACGAATAAGATTTCATTCGATTCATATTCTTCCCCAAAGTGTTACAGGCAGTATTGCAACGGCACAAAACACATAATAGTTGACGTAGTGTACAAATTACATACTCAAAAACGAGACAAGCTGGAGGTTAGAAGAATTCGGACACCTCAGAGAATTATGGCAAAAGCAACCATGTGGTGAATATTTGAACACTTAATAAGATTGAAACAATACAAAGGTTCTTGCCATCACAACATAAAATATCGACATCAAAAATCTTACTAATATTAAAAACGCGAACGTTTAGATGGATGGCTGGATGTTTGTTTGAAGGTATCTCCTGAACGGCTCAACGGATTTAATGAAATTTGGCACACATAGAACATAGTCTGGAAGAACACATAGGCTACTTATTAAGTTTTTATTTTAATTCCAGGACGACAAAATCGCGAGCGACATCTAGTAATAAATAAAAACGTTTTCTTTATCAAAAAATTCATAACCTCGTCAATCCCTTAAAGCACCGTTATTCTAGTAATATGTTATTCAACAAGTATTGTTTCTAAGAACCTAATTAAGTTCATTAAAATATTCGTACAGTTAGGTTGCGTAAAATTAACTTTAAACAATCTAAATAAAGCTTCAAAAATCAGCTAAAATTTCAGTTTCGCCATTCAACAAAAAGTCGTTGCAATTATTGTTGTAATCTATGACATAAGTTACATTGATATCTGTACGTTGGCCACAAGCCGATGTATAAATATACAAGTGTGCGTTTATTGACCGGGTCGTTGTGATAAAACCTATCACGATACCGAGGCCTCGCCAACACCGACCGCCTTATCTCCAAACCTAATGACCACGAAATTATGACGGCCACGGCTGACATAATATCATAAACACTATTCCAACGTTAAACATTCATATCTTTGTTACTTTAATGCCTATAATAAAAAAAATATTCTTTGGGGGCCTTGTGGCTTGCGATACATATCGCTGGACGACAGCAGAGGATCGCATACTCTGGAAGATATGAGCATCAGTGGATTGAAGCACGCTGATGACAATTGCCCTCCCGTTTTATCGTCATCTCATTGGTTCACGGTTAACTTTGAGATAACTTCTTCTAGACTAAGTTCTAAATGTATGCACAAATTTCATCGAGATCCGTTCCGCCGTTCTAGAGATACCTTCAAACAAACATCCATCCATCTAAACATTTGCATTTTTAGTATTAGTAAGATAGTAAGATTAAATTCTAGTCTAATGGTAAGGTAGAAATTCTTTAAAGTGTGTTTCCACTGTCCAAACACCTAAATCAAGAGGATACTCTTATCTCTGTTTTTACGAGAATGGGAGAAATTACAATGTGTTTCTCGGTCGTGGAATCATGTTTTAGACTTTGTAGTCAATTAAATTTAAGGTACGTTTCCAAGTAATAGACGAGAAAAATTCAAACGTCGTAACGTAATTACATTTGTGATATCAATAAAGAATTGTCGTGTTACAGTCGACTGAATACTGAATCACTAATATCAAGGCTGTTTAACTATCTGATCTTATACAGCTGAAGGTAAGGTTTTCAAATGTTGAATTACTTGTGTTATAAAATTTTATAAATATTAAAAATGCTATACGCATTGTATGATGTTAAGTTTACGATTATGCGAAAAATAACATAAAATAGTTTCATCATTATTCATTATAAAGAACCTTGTGTTTTAGAAGTTTTTTTTTTATAATCAAAATAAGAAAATGTCATTTTTCCAATTGTATATTTATGCGATTTATTTCAATTAATTGACTCCTAAAGTATTGAAAGTAAAGAAACGTAAAGAGCGCAGCGTTATACTCGACTCTTCGGAAACAAACTTTTGCCTTGTGCCAACTCAAAAGAAGCGTTTTTATAACATTTATACATTAACTAGCTGTTGCTCACGAAACCGTTGGTTAGGACCGCGCAAAAAACTTCGCGCGAAATCAGGCAGACAAACATCCATCCATCTTAACATTCGCATTTATAATATTAATAAGATTTAACAACAAATATAGATTCATTCTTGACCTGAACGTATGAAGAAATATAATTTGAATTTCGTATGTCAATGCAAAATGATGAGCCGTGGAACAATGCCAAATGTCACAATTCAAACCTAGCCAGACACACTGTCTAGCCCCTCGGATACTGAGTTACATATTAAATAGAAAACCTGGAAGCACCACTACAACTACATACATATTAACTTGCTAATTACATCTGTATATATCTTGGTCCAAAGCCGATAAGTAAACAGAGGAACGAAAAATTATAATGTTCTGCCATTAAGACATTTCACTTTTCCAGTTATTTCACAAATATTTTGTGATAAAGTGATGAGATATTGTTAAATTTATGGATTAGCTGTTGACCGCGACTCCGGCTGCGCGAAATTTAAAAATAATAGCCTAAGTATTCTTTCAGACTATGTTCTACATCCATGCCAAATTTCATCGAGATCCGTTGAAACGTTCTGAAGATATCTTTCAAAAACATCGATCCAAACATTCGCATTTATAATAATAGTAAGATACAGTCGAACCTGAGTCCAAGGGACGTCGATATTTTTCTCGTTTATCTAGATATGTCTTTAGTTATCTGAGTTTTATAGGAAATATTTAGAAATTTCGAGCTTTAAGCAGTTGATGAAAATGTTGGTATGATTGCTTAATAAATGCTATAATTTAAAAACTCCGGTCGTCCAACCGTTCGAAACTGCAATATGTGGGTCAATGCATCGTACAAATGATCTTTATCAAGTTGAGGTCGATGGAAACAAGACAAAGTTATTGCGGACGGTACTTTGTTTTGCACTTTAGTAATGCCAATTTTGGCACAACGCAGTCACGCCACCAATGACTCACACTGGGGTTTGTAGGTTGGCAATACACCACATGTTATATGATGAAACACCTATCTTTGTTGCAAGAATCAAGTACAAGTATCAAATTGTGTTGGTCAATGTTTACACAAATCGGTGTGCTTCTTTCAACTACATCAAACGAACAAATGTCTCATCTGATAAGCTCGTAAACATTTGTAATTTCTACCAAAATTATTGGTAGAATCATAATGACTAAACTTATCTAAAGTTAGCTTTCGCCAGCGACTCCTTCCGCGCAGGATTATAAAAAAAACTCAATTACTAGCCGATGGGTTCTTCCAGGCTATGTTCTACACGTGTGCCAAATTATTTAAAAAACAGTCGAGCCATCCATCCATCCATCTAAACATTCCAATTTGTAATATAAGTAAGATATTAATTTCTTGAAAATTATAGCAGTAAATTAACTTGGCATGTTATTGGCAACGTTGAAATGTTTTTTTAATACACAAATACAGATTAAATAGAACACAATATGTTAAACGATTCACGTATACAACACAGGAAGGCCTACGTAAGAAATATTTCTAAATCCATGCAGCGTGGATTAAGAAATATTTCTAAATCCATGCAGCGTGGATTGTATAGAAAAAATTGTTTGGTGTAAAATATATCATAGAGAAGCAAAAGTATTAGCATAGCCGAAATCACGTAAGAGCTAAATTGGCGCTCAAATATTCATACAGTACTCAAACGGCAGCAGCCTCGGAGCTTATGCCAAACTAACGGAAGCCCGCGTCTCTGTCCGCATCGAATTAAAAAAAACTCAATTAGTAACTTTTGTGTTCTTCCAGACTATGTCATATAAGTGAGCCGAATTCTAGCGTGATCCATGCAGTCTTTCTAAAGATACCTTCAAACAAACATCCATCCATCCATCTAAAATTTCACATTTATAATATTAATAAGATTCTGTTATTTCATTAAATCCTTAAGAAATGTACTCTCCAATGCACAATAATGGAGGTAAAACATCCATTAAGAAAAATAGCAGACTGATATTATAAACCACTTACCAAACAAATCCTTACGAGACGTTAGCGCTATTTAAATTAAAATCAAACACCAACTTTTTTTACCAACAAAGTTTAAAAAATACGTACCTACAAAACAATACAAAATTAATTACTTAAAAAAAGCCATCAAACAGTTGACAGAAAGAGAAAACTGTGTCAGACTGTAATCCAATTATTGTACGACACGATTGAATCTCGATGTCGGCGTCGCTTCATTAATTCCATTAGGCCGCTACCTACGGGAACCATGACAAGGAAAACTGTTATTGACTATCCACCCCCACAATTTCCACCCACCAACTCTTCCTTCTGACGTCAGCACCTTGATAAATAGATGTAATTGAAAACGTGACGTCGCAAACGTGACGCTACACGATACGAGAAACGCTGACGTTGACGTCATTGACGCGAGAGCCGCGGATGCTGGGCTCAGGTCACGGCCAGGCCAGAGCGCAAGGAATGTCGATTGAACGTCCTTGTCCTTTTTAATGGCGACATTTATGTGGTGAAATATTATTTTACCGCGTATCTAAAGTTCAACAAGTCTCGTATATAGGCTAAAGACGGTAGAGTCTTATTTTTAGAGGAAGGAGTAAGACCACCTAAGAAGGCTACATAACCGTAGAAATAAAATACTGGCATACAACAACTAAAGTGAAAAAAAAGTAAAAATAGAGTACCTGGTAATATTTTATTATCGTGACGAGTTGCCGTAGTATTGGTTTAGAGTAGCGCAGCTTTGTTGCGCCAAACTTTTTTTTTACGATGGCCTGCAGTATTGGATACTAGCCAGCACAAGTTTTGAAGATCCATGCGCCAAAATCAATAACATATCAAAACTATTGTCGGACACATTTCATCCATTGCTAAGTCAACGCGGAACACGAAGAAAAACCAATTCCGATATTTTAAAATCAAACTGTAAATTTTTAGTCGAAAAAAACACGCCCAAACAACATACATCTTACGGGTAACACAATATCATTGTAGTAAACGCCTAAATTCGTAATTTAAAATTAGTAACTAAATTAATACTTTGTATTATGTCAAATGAAAAAAATAAGGTTAAAACTTTTAGGTTATGTAAGGCTCATAACATTAATATATAACATATAAACTCTATTAGAGGAAATAAGGTAAATCGTTATCTAATTCAACAAAAGTTCAAACAACTGTAAAACGCGGTTTACAAAACGTGTACCTACAATTGCCATTTGATAAGGCAGCTAAGAAATTATTTTGACACGTTTACAATTCACTTAGCAACTAATCTCTTAAGTAATATGAAATGTATTTTACACTAACTGTTTTTCGGGACTTTGTCAGCGTGGAATTTAAAAAAAAAAACAATACGCATAGATACTCTCGCATAAAAATAAGCTATCAGTAAAAGACCTATCAAATTTAGTACATAGAATAGCGGATAAGCTACTTGACGTCCCGGAAATTTTTACAGAATAAATAATTTAGTTTATTTAATTGCACGAGGACTAAGTCAAAGGCAACAGCTGATTACTCTTTTTACGTAGCCAAATCTTCACATATATTCTTTATGAATAACTTAAATCTGTAGAACATAGGATGCATCATTTCTTCACGAACAGAACACTCATTCGTGACGTGGAACGCTTTAATATTTCATGCATACAAATAAATCAGGTATTCGTCATTTGCACGTAAATTAGCGTTCGACCTTCCGACGTAAAGCTTCGCACTGGCATTACACATATAAATATAAACAAACATCTCATGTCACTATGTATGTCCGAGATAAACTCTGAAACTATCACCGATTTTAACGACATTTCGTAACTATATGTTATTTGGCCAAAATAAAAAAAAAAAACAATTTAATATTTTTTTAATATATTTGGTTTAAATTTAACCAACATTCTTTAACTTTTAAAGGAACACAATACTATTTTAAAAATCTTATTTAAAAATGTAATGAACACCTTGATCATAAATTTTTTTACTCTCAAGGTAACAATAATCTTTGGATTTTGAATCGATTATTGGGTTCGACTGTTAGCATCTAGAGTTAGCTAGGAAATGTGTTAGTAAAATCATCGAGTCTGGTAATACAATCTCGCTGGCATCACAAGCCGGACGACACGCTAACGACGCGCGGACCAAAATAAAACGCGATGTTAGCCGCGCGATTAGCTGTTTTGGTGAATCACTGGAGAAAGACGCTTTGTCTGAGTCGAGTAAAATGATTTAAAATTTCTATTTCGATGCCAATTATTAATAGATAAACAATAGAGCAAATAACATTACTTAAATGCATAGATAATATAGAGGTAATGAATATTATAAATTATGTGAAAAAAATAATTAGTGGACGAACTCTTGAAATTGTCTCAAATTCTTCAAATTTTCGAAGATAACGGATTCAATATAATTTTATACTTTGTAAGACAGATATAACAAAATTCTTATTATTAGTAGCAATTTAATTAATAATAACAGTGTTAATAGCCAAAATGTGAAAAGATTTGATAGAGAGCAACAAAACCTCGGAGTCTTGCACCGTGACTAAACACTAGGGTTACCAAAACACATTCAACAAATCCACATTTAATTAAAGATGTACTCACGCATAAAAGAATAATCCAATGAAAGACAAATTAGTGATTATGGTCGTCCTGAAACCGTACATACTGGAGTGTCCAGTAGCTTAAAGCGAAGATATTTGTCTACACAAATGTCAGTGCTATAGAGTTCAGCGGTCAACGGTTACTTTTTACAATATGTCTCGATATTTTTGTTTTTGTTACTTTAGAAACATTGAGTAAGATGATGATTAAATATTTATTAGTATTTAGAAGTAGGCAACCCTATACGACTATGCGGTCACAATGCGGCCGCGTCGGCTTCCGTTACCGTCGTCTCACGGCACGTAAGCCAACACCGACCGACGTCGCGACGGCGCCATTGTCCCTACCCCTACACTAGACCAGACTAGTCTAGCCTAGTCTACAAAGAATGATCTAAATTTGGTACTGAAAACGATAAGTAAAAGCGTATGGTCTAGACCACCATATTGTTTAACAACTTCATCTTGTGACCCAATGGAGAATCCAGGATTGTAACTGGAGGGTAAAAGTAAGATCCATCTTGGACGTTGAACCCATCCATACGAAAAAAGCTACAGTCTAACATAAGAAGCAAATTTTTTTTCTATAAAATGCACTAAACATGTCTGACTACAGCCATTACCTGAGTTTCGCGATACGCTAAGAGACCGTTAGTCTTTTCTAAAAACTTTTATGTTCGCTGCAACGGTACAAATGTAATGTTTCGGTTACGCTTTGTGTTTTAGGCAATTCTTTCCGTCGCTCACAATTCGCCGTTGGTTTGCGTCAGATTGCATTTACCTGAGGATTGGACCGTAATGTCTTGTGACAAAATGATTGTTGCTTAATCTGTAATGCTATATGTTGTGGTCATATTTAATCTTGATATTATCCTTACAAAATAATGTCCGGGAGTTAAATTTATAGTTTAATGATTCCATAGTAATTTTTTCAAATATAGATACTTCAAAAACTCTTTACGTCACTAAATTATTTCAATCCCAAATTATTTTAATATTTGAAAAAAAAAATCCTTCTACTGTGTGTAGAAAACATTACACACATTTTTTATTTAAATCTTCATCCAATATATTCTATCTTCATAAAATATATGAAATAAATATCTCGGTACAGAATATATAACAAATATGTAGGAAACACAGATTTCATTATAAGTAATAATCAAAAAATATAGGTCTTGGAATGTTTACTTTGCAAACTACGCATTATAAAGAATTTCACAACAAAAATACATAAAAATCATCACATTGCTGACCCAGTCATAGGAGATTCCGAGAACTTGACACAAACAAGCTGACCTCAAAACTAACCACTAATTAAAAAAAAATGATGCAATACACTAATTAAGAAAGATTTCATCATTCATTTGTTCTTAAAAAAAACTCAAAAACTACTATAATATTGTGAAAACTCTTTACTCTTAAGAGTATTGGAAATCGACTTGAGGTTATGTATGAATGTATGGATGTGGAAGAGAAAGGTGTGATATGAACATGGAAAATAGAAATCCGTAATCTCTGCCTATTCCTTTGGGTTATAGGCACATTGTTTTGATAACTCTCTTAATAGAAACCTTCACACACACAACTTCATACCTTTCAAATAAACGGTTATTTTTTATATGTCTAACTGTACAAAAAAACAGATTGTCAGTCTACATAAAAAATCAATTTCTTACTAATATTATAAATGCAAATGTTTGGATGCATGGATGGATGTTTGTTAGAACATACTTTCAGAAACATTGCATACCAAATTTGCTAAAATTAGGCACAGATGTAGAACCATAACCTGGAAGAATATATAGGCTACTTACATTTTTTGTTTCCGAGCTGAAGATGATATGAGCAATAGGATTTGACAAATTTTCATTTACTTTGATATAATTTTCACTTTTGCTTTGCAACACATATAGAGTTACAAAACAGAATATAACAATTCTCTCTATTTTATCATTGTCACTAATGAGTTAAACTATTTACAACTTTTGTCCATTGATAATGTGAATGACAAAACAAGTTTAGATAAGAAAAGTTTTTTATAACTTGTTTGGATATATTTGTTTCCAGTTTCATACATTAGCACATATTGCGGACAAGACTGACTGTTAGAGTATTCCATGAGTTACATTGTCATCTACATGCCCTTACAAGAGTTAGCACAGTACATACTGTATCTGAATTTGCTTCTTTCTTGTGCATATCCTCTATCACAGAATCTATACTTTCTTCGGTCTTTCTCATACCTTTTCAATTGTCTATACTTTTGTAGCAATCCATATTAAATTGCCATAATTTTTGTTTATGTCTTTATCTATCAGTTTCAGATTCTCAATTTCTCTTTACTTGTCCTATTATCAATTTCACTTGTCACATCACACACCATCTACACAAGCCATTTAACCAACAGCAATCATATAATATTCTTGCATAGATCAATGTTATAAAAACCATGAAGTTTAAAATGGACACTAATATCAAATATGCACAAAAAACTACAGTTTATAGCCTGTCTATGTAAAAAGGATAGTGATATATATATGTAGGTAACAATATTTACCTATAATGTCTACCTCCTATATCCTACCTACATTTAAATTATTCAGTCATACAGTAAAAATAATGAATAAGATGAAATTTCCACACGGAAAAGTATAAAAACAGTTATTATAATCATTTCTTTATAATTAAAAAAATGTGAAAGTTGAATAGATGTATGGATTACTTATACCATGTATCTCCAGAACGGCCAAATTTATCTTGATGAAATTTGGATAAGAAATATATTACAGTTGGTTAGTACATTAATATATATGGTGCATTTTATGCATTTATAAAACTCTTTAAGGTACTATTTATTGGTGTATATATTTTATATGCTGTACTTTTCATGTACAAAACTTTTTGAAACTATTTGTACACATTGTATTTGACACTATTCACTCATTTGCTATTAACTTGGGTATCAAAAAATTACTATTTCTGCTTACCTCAATTTGAATGGTGTTTTGCCTTACATGTAGACGAATATTTTAAAATTACAAAAAAAATTATAATGAAAATATGACGAATTTTCACAACCAATTTTAGCATAAATTAACATGTGTGAACGATAACTAATCAAAAAAACAAATTACACGTCTATACATAAACGTTGTAGGTATAAGAACAAATGCATAAATATGACATTTATCCTTCGCCATTTTCACCTGAGTTATTTTAGCGAATGCACGAAATAAGCAAACATTAAATTGCAATATTAACAAACAGAAAAGTTTGTTGCATCATTAAAAATTAATAAAGTTGATAATAAATTCCCGGAAAAGTCATTACAGCCTAACAAATGTATAAAATGGCAGAAGGGGGTCGACTTACCTCAACATCAGCATTAGCTGCGGCGTTGGGAGGCTTATGGTCCGAATTATTTTGCTGTTCCTTTACTAGATTGTATAAAACTTTCGAATCGTCGGTAGAAATATTTGTGACACTTTTATCTGGGGCTTTCGGTTCCTTATCATACTCCGGTGGAGGAGCCATCTTGAAGGAAGAGCAATCAGACAGATGACACAAGTCTTATGACTTTACCACACTCAAATCACCCTCTCCACCTTTTTTTATGGTTTCACTGCCTTAAAATTAAATCATTATGATTTATAAATTTATTTACTACACATCTAAAGTTCTACGAAACAGAAAAACCGAATTCTTCATTTTCGACAGATTCCATCTAACATTTTTCCAATTTTTATGAATAATGGTGACTTTAGTACGGCCCGGGCGCCCTCTGCTGGCATAACATTTCTTTTAACAGTTTAAAAATAATATTTTAATAGCCAGCAACACCTTCTTCTAATCTATTTATAAAATCCTTTAAAACTTTAATTTAATACGAGGTAGCAGTACTTTGCATTTCATAAAGTTTAAAAAATAACAAATAGTGATAGATTGAAGCGCAAAGTTTATTTAAATAAACGTCCTTTTGAAGCGATTTTGCTGTGTTATGTTAGCACTAAAAAATATAGACAACTATACTGTGAAGAATAATAAACAAAATTAGGAAAGCTCAAGTTTTGATCAATATTTAAGTTTAAGTAGCAAAATAAAATAAAACCATAGTTAAGAATAAAACTTACTTTTCCTGTTTTTTTTTCAGAGTTGGTCTCTATACATGCAATACTCTTTGGTTAAATGTCACTCAATGTCACTTTGGTACTGCTGAAGCTGAATGCTGATATCACGGTCACAAAAATTGTCATTGCGTATCTGAAAACTAAACAGGTTTAAGAGATTTAAACACTTTGCAGCATATTTACATTGCTTATTACAGAAAAACCCACACTAATATAATGGGTGAGACTAAAGAAAACATTTTCCTTTTCGTTCCCAATATAATTGGTGAGTACTTGTCTAGTTATGTATAATCGATCGATCGAATTTAATATTTTGCGTCATTGTTTATATTATGTATTACAGGATTTGCGCGTATCTTCCTTGCTATTATAGCATTTTATTATATGCCTACCCATTGCGTATTGGCATGTATTTGCTATGTAACTTCGGCTTTATTGGACGCGGTCGATGGTCATGCCGCGAGATATCTCAATCAAAGTACGTAGAATGTGGCAATATGTGTTTTTTAATTAAATTAGTTTATCTGTTTAATATATTAGTGCTCAGAGTTAAGATCTATAAGTTTTTTTTAGCAATAAATATGCTTGATACAAGTGTTGAATATAAATTACTATTTGGACGATAATAACATGGATAAATGTTGGACCACTGTCCAACACCTAAAATTTGATTTATAGAGAAATATTTCTTTTTACATTTATACAAAAAAAAAGTATTTTTCGCTGATCTTCTTAATTCAACAATTAATCATCAATATGGATGTAATTCTTTATTCATTGAACAAGTGACCAATGGTTTCTGATACCAAAATCTTCTATAAAACATATAGTCATCCCTTTTTATCTTTGACAAAACAGTATTGCTTTAAATGGGGATCTTCTTCTCAGAAATCAACAATAAGTCTGCACTTATAGAAGTATGTTAGTAGGATATATTTTAATAAATATGTATATGTAATATAAACAGGTACTAAATTTGGAGCTATGTTGGACCAGCTGACTGATAGAGCGGGAACAGCCGGCCTCATGATGACACTGGCAACATTTTATCCTCGTTACACTTTCTGGCTGCAAATGTCTATGGTTATTGATATAACTGGGCACTGGTTATACCTTCACACTTGCACCCTCCAAGGGAAGACGTCACATAAGTTTATAGATATGTCCGAGAATCCAATAATGCATGTGTACTATACCAACAAAACTGTACTTTTCCTTATGTGTGCTGGAAATGAAGCATTTTATGCTACACTGTATGTTATGCACTTCTTTACTGGACCTACAGGTAAGATTATATATTAGGCATCATATTGTATTGGTTATCATTCATTTCTCTCTATCTACCCTCCCTTTGCCTAACAAGGAAAAGATGGGACAGAAAAGTGAATTTAGAAGAGGTGGAAGTATAGATAGATAAACATGCCTTTTCTCTATGTTCTCCTTTGTCCATTATGGGTAGACAAGACATACTAATTTTATATTATACTAGCTGTCACTCAAACTTTGTCCACAAAATTAGTAGCCTATGTGTATTCTAGATTTTATTCAATACTAGCTCGCTCCCGAGACTTAGTCCTTTTGGAATTAAAAAATAATAAGTAGCCTATGTGTTCTATATGTGTGCTAAATTTAATCAAAATCCATTAAACCATCCCGTATATACCTTTAAATAAACATTCATCCATCTAAACATTTGCATTAATAATATTAGTAAGATAACCACTTAGATATTAATCACCTAGTATGATAAAAATATTAATATACTGTAAATGTTTTCAGTGTTTGGTATAGGTTTATTCAATTTGATAGCTGTACTGATATTGCCAGTAGCAGTTGTGAAGGCTGGAATTACAATTGTCCATCTCATTGTGGCGTCTCTCAACTTGTCTATCATTGATGTGAACGAAAGGGCCGCTATTGCTGAGAAACAGAAGAACTAAATGTTAACGGTATTTGACTTCCTTCTAAAATATATCACTTAATTTTATTTCATGAGTATTAAGGTTTTGTGTTGTATTTCCACTGTCTAAATACTTGTATAAAACAAAGTCATTCCTTGCATACCCGTAGAAAAATCAGCCAACAGTATGTGGAATTTTATATTTTAATTTGATTTTTTGTGTACTATTTGTCAATTTTATCTCGGAAAAATGTATGAATAAGTTTGAGGTTTTAAAAATCTGATATATTTTTACATTATTAATTTATCCCTATTCTGTGTATAATTCTAGTCAAAAATACAAAGCAGTTATATTTCATCATTCTTGAAAGATTTTTAAGCCTTTAAGCTTCTATGTCAAAGAATCATACCTTTTTTCCTTATTTAATGGGGTTATAGAACTATATGTTGCTCGAATTTTACTGTTTATTTGTATAATAGTTTTTATATAAAATTAAGTACAATTTTAATAATAAATGTTGTAAATGTCAATGCATTTATTTTTTAAGGTTTTATTTCAATAATTTGTATATTGTTAGGAAGAAAATCCGGAAATGAGGCAGTGTTTTGACTCAACACTAGCCTTACTAAAATGTCGACGTATGTGTCCCATTCATTCATACACTAAACTTTGTAACGAAAGCACGTTATTCGCGCCAAAGGATTGTAATTAATGTCTAAAAATATAAAGTGGTGTTTAAATATGAATTATGGTACATTCTTCTTCTTCCTGGTTTTATCCCACTCATGTGGGGTCAAAGCAAGTTTATATAATAATAGGTTTTAGCTTATTCTTTTATGGCCGGCCACTTTCCTGATGCAAACCCACTTGGGAGGAATTAATTATGGTACATTACAATTTTATGTACAGCTTACAAACACATATAATATGTATGTTAAATTTTTTATTCCTCTTTACTAATTATATGTAAATTTTTACTTGTATATACACAAGGTCAAATTATTTGATCCCAATTGTATTTAAAACATGACTTAATTTTCAAAGTTGATTTCAAAAATATTGTAGTGTTTTGTTATTTTTAGCAGTGGATTAAAAAGAAAAATAAGTTTTATTTTTTATTGAATTTTTTAATGATTTGAGGTATTTTTAAGGTGAAATGGAACCAGTTATTATTTTTATAATCACGTGATTTTTTTGTATTTTTATACTTTCGTTCCTATATTATTAAATTTGTGACTAAATTTTTTTTAATTTTTAACTTATGTCCTTACATTGGTAATTTATTTAAATATTATACATTCTTTTGTAGTATAAATGTTCTTCATTGTTGTAATTATAATCAAAATGCATTTATGTTGTGATTAAAAACTAATAAAACGTAAAAATATTTTGTCTTTTATTTATATGCAATGACCAAAAATGGTTTATTTCCCTTTTAAAAACCACAGCAGTGATCCAGTGTTATTAAATAAATCTATAAAATAAAAATTCTTTTTTAGACTCTATATGAACATAATGGATATAGTGTTCATTGAAAATGTTGACGAAATTAAAAAAAACCACTATATTATTAAAGCATTTATTAAAGTTTTTATGTAGGCACATAAGCTATTACATAGTTAAAGAATATGAAATGCACAAATCTTATTGTTACATTGTTACTAAAGTAAATTAAAAGAAATATAAGTAATGTAAGAGATGAATCATAAATTAAAAATTCAATCAACCTTTGAGGCTACTCATTCCGGCTCTCATAATTTCATCCACAAGAAGTAAGTTACTAGCAATAATAGTACAAGAGTTAAGAATTTGCTTCTTTACGATATAGTTGTCTAAAATACCCAAATCGCGTGGTTTAATAGCTTCACCAGTGCTCAAATCTAGACCGATCGCATCAGGACTGAGACGTGCCTCTTCCTGCAACTTCACAATTGTATCCTGTGCATCATAACCTGAGTTGACAGCTAACATTTTGGGAATAATGAGTAAAGCCTCAGCATAAGCTTGTATTCCAAGACGTGCCTTGCCTTTAACACTGTCCTTGTACTTTTGCAATTCCAAGTTAGCTTTGATTTCGAACGCACCTGCTCCTGCTATTACTGCTCTGTCTTCGATAGCATTGTTAATAGCACGAAGTCCATCGCGAACGGCGTCTTTAATTTGAATAAGAGTGTGCTTGTTGGGACCCTTGATAAGAATTGTGACCGATAGAGGATTTTTACATTCCTCTACAAAGGTGTATTTTTCTTCTCCCAGGATATGTTCATAGACCAGTCCAGCGTATCCGAGGCAGCTTTCAGTGAGGTCATCTACTGAGTTCATGGCGGAGCCTCCGCAAGCCAGCGCCAGACGCTCCATGTTACGCCTCTTAGCTCTGCGGAGTGCGATCATGCCCTCCTTGGCGAATGCATCTAAAGACAGTGGGTCGATACCCTTCTGGTTGATGATGACAAAGGTCTTGTCAGTACCATCACAAACTTTTTTCTTCAAAGCAATGATCTGGAAAGAATATTCAATCTTAGTTACATAAAATAATCTAAAAAATTAAATAAGATGAAATGTTGGATTCAATAGGATTATTTATGACAATGTGACAAAACATAATGGACCACAATTTTTGCAACAAAAAAACATTTTGTAGTTACAGTTTACGTTGAAATAATTGGTAATGAACAAAAATAACTACATATTTACCTTCTTAACTCTTTGATCGATGAAATCTCTCTCAGCTGCGACAAGTTTGTCTCTCTCCTCTGCGTTTTTGTAGAAGAATCCAGAATTAACAGTTGTCTTCTCATACTCAAGGGAGACATTGCATGTCAGGATGTAGGCGTTTTCAACGCGCTTCGGCATGTCGGGGTGACGGGCACCATGATCCAAGACCAGACCTGGAAAAGTATGAATCATTTTATGCTACAATATTAAAAGTGTTTTTACACACATTTCTATACAAGAATTACAATAACCCATTTAAAACTAAGGTTTTAATTCATATCTAAGTTGATTAAGGCAAAAATTATATACGTATTTACCACCACACCAAATTAAAGAGTAATAATTCATTTGGAGTGGATTTTCTGCATTGCATTAATCTATGACATCCATATCATGAAAATGTTCTTAGTATTTCTTGTCACATTTATTGTTTTCTTTCTTCGTCTTATCAACTAGTCTCAGCACTTGTATTGAATGTCATCGTTACTACTCCGTAAAAAATATAAAGGCAGATGCAGAATTTCCAGACTTGAGGGGGCAGAAGCGAGATTCCTTTACAAACTTACTAAAGACAAGTAGATGAAGTGTAAGCATCTTACCTTTAACAAGTGTTGTTTCAGTTGCAGTCTTATGCTGCATCTGCATTAACTCAATCATGTGAAGATCTACTGGTTTGTCTCCAGTTCTTATAGCCAGAACTGCATCCACACATGCATCAGTTAACACATCAGCCAAACTGGCATGGACCTTGAACAATAAATAATTGATTTTCAATGTATCACCTAAATATTCAATATTTTTTTTTAATTTACACTGTTCTTAATTTAGACCTACTCTTTGCCACTCTTACTTCTTAGTAATATTATAAATGCAAATGTTTCTATGGATGGTTGTTTATTTGAAGGTATCTCTGGAATAGCTCAACAGATTTTGATGGAATTTGGTACAGATATAGAATACAGTTTATGAAGTATTTTTTTCTTTCCGCGCGGACGGAATCGCAGGCTGCTAGTAGTTATTATAATATCACCCTTTTGTATTAATGACTTTTTGCTCACAATTTCAGTATCACATAATTGATGTAATTTGTTTCAGTGGTGTTAGAAAATAACACAAGTTATAGTTTAATTTGGAATAGAAAATATTACAAAAATAACTAAGACAAAATCTTTACCTTAGTTTTGAGTGATGTACGAGCGATGTCTAATAAGTTCTCTCTATTAATTTCTATTGGTAATTTCATTGACTCCAATACTTCCAATGCTTTGTTGCGAGCTAAATCATAGCCTTCCGTTATTATTCTAGGATGTAAACCTGTAAAAATGTATAACATACATGTAGTACAAAATAGAATTTAACATAAACAAAATTTATTTTTTTCAACACCAAATTGATTTTTTTATAACCACCATGTATAGTCATTCTTTAGTTTACTTAATACTATAAGATTGAAATTAAATGTTTAAAATCCTTGAACAAAGTAATACAAAATATTGTTTAATATTGTATCACCTATACCCAAAGTGAAGCTACAAATTTACCTTCACTAATGTAAATTTCAGCTTGCTTCAGTAACTCTCCAATTAGTAATACTGTAGATGTGGTTCCATCTCCAGTGGCATCATCCTGGGCTGTTGACGCACGTGCAATGAGAGACGCTGTTGGGTGCTGGATTTGCATCTCATGCAACAATACATTACCATCCTTGGTTATCTTTATATCACCGGCACCGGACACTAACCTAATAAATAAAATTAAATATTAATTACTATGCGTTTAAACACGATCATGTTAAATGTTGTTAACTGCATTGTCTTTATAAATTGAGCATTTATTAGCGTTTTTAGTTTACTTTCTTTTTATTTAAAATATAAATTAAGATACTATATATAAATGATGCAGCAATGACAACCGGTAGTGCGTGATGGAAACACATGAATGTTTAGACACAATTTTTCTGTATAATGACTAAATATTTAACTAGGTTTCAATATTAAATAGTGAAATCTTTACGAAAAATACAGTATACCGCATTTAATTTGTTAATCATATACCTTAAGATAGAATTACTTACATTTTCATTGTGCCTTTAGGGCCTAGGTTAGTTTTCATTACATCTTGAATGCCTTTTGCAGCCGATATATTTAAAGCTAAAGCATGAGCTGCTCTCGCAAATTCGGCTTTAGGATTTAATAAGCTAATTGCAGCCATTATGATTTATTAAATTCACAAATTTTTTTAAATTCTGTAAGTCGTAGGTCACACTTTATGAGAATCAAAGACAATCAACCAAAGAGTTAAAGAGTGGAGCAAAAGAGCAAGATTGCAGCACTCTTTGGTACGATATAATAATTTAATGTTAATCGTAAAAAATATGGTACGATTCTGGTATGGAGGCGAAGAGGTAACGGATTATAATAAAATTTCGTAATGGAAGCAATAAGGATTTTAATAGTTTACATGTTATAATTGTAAGAGGTTATGTTTTCCAAAAGAATTTTATTCAAAAATGTACAACTTGTTCGAGAGATATTGAGGCAACTATACATTGCAAAATGGTTGTGGTTGACTTTTTCCTTTTATTTCTTTAAAATTTCTGTGTAAGTAATAATCAAGCTGATAAATTTCTTTTATTGATTGCATTTTGCAATGTAAATTTGAGATGGCATTGATAGGATTTCAAAAATAAACATTTCCTTTCATCTGATTGTAGAACGGAATTGTTGCAGTGACAGTGACAGCTGACGACTGGCTGACAGCAACAAACTTAAACTGTCAACCAGACAGCTGTAATACATATAGGTTTTTATTTCATGTATCCATTTACAGACCAAGGTAAAAATAAATGTTCTATTTCCAACCATATGTGAGAGACAGATAGAATGTACTACAGTGTGCCAGAAACTTCTGCGTGTATATAAAAGTTTACCCGGTGCTAACTTAATAAACACATTTTCGATCGAAGATGGGGGTTAACAATGAAGAAGCCGAAACTTACAAGAATAAAGGTAATGAAGCGTTTAAATCAGAAAACTATGAGGAGGCGGTGTCGCTTTACACTAAAGCGATTAATTTATCTGAAAAAGATAGCCGGGATAGAGCAACTTTTTTGAAAAATCGAGCAGCAGCCTATCTTAAGTTAAAGGAATACAAAAAAGTTATAAAAGACTGTGACGAATCTTTACAAATTGTACCCGAAGATCCAAAAGCTCTTTTTCGACGTGCACAAGCGTTGGAAAGCGAGGAAAGGTTTGAAGAAGCTTATAGAGATGCTAAAACTATTTTTACTGTGGATCCAGCAAATAAAGCTATACAGCCTGTATTATCTCGCCTACATGCTATCGTTCAAGAACGGGTGAGAAGAAATGCACAGACAAGTAATAAAGTTGAACAAATGTTTAAGTTAGCATTTGAAATAAGTGAAGAAAAAGATAAACGTCAGAAGGCTATGACTAATTTAGTTGTACTTGCTAAGGAAACTGCAGCCGCTGATGTTATGGTTAAAAATGGTGTTGTTCAAAAAATACAGCAGTTATTGAAAGTAGAAAAGAATCCAGATATATACATAAATGCAATAAGAGTGATTGGTCAGCTATGTAAAAGAAATGTAGAGCGCACACTAAGTATTATTAAAGTTGTTGGCATACCTTGGTTCCTGGAAATAATTGACAGTGATATTGAGGAGAGGGTTAATGCTGCTCAGTATTGTCTACAAGTTATACTCAATACATTCTCCGGTATGGATACAAAGAAAGATACAAAGCCTGACAAACAGTTATGTGAAAAATATAAATCTGAAATTGACACATTGCTTACATGTTTGACTTATTCTATAACTAACCGGGTTATCTCCGGTATGGCTAGAGATGCCATCATGGAGCTGATAATGAGAAACTGTCACTACAGCGCAATAAACTGGGCAGAGAGGTTTGTAGAGATCAGAGGTCTACAACGTTTACTTGAAGTGTGCAGTGAACTTGAAGAATACAAATATGAATCGGCAATGAACATCACACCTTCATCCGCAACTATTGCAGCAGCTTGCCTCGCCAGAATATATGAGAACATGTATTACGATGAAGCACGAGAAAGATTTAATAACCAAGTTGATGAATTTGTAAAAGACAAGCTTCTGTCACCTGACCTTGAATCAAAAGTTAGAGTGACAGTTGCTATCACTTCCCTCCTTCGTGGACCACTTGATGTTGGCAATTATGTTATTTCTAAAGAAGGAATAATGGAGATGATTCTTGTTATGGCTCAAACTGAAGATATCCTTCAGCAAAAAGTAGCCTGTGAATGTTTGATTGCTGCAGCATCCAAGAAAGATAAAGCCAGAGCTATTATCAATAAAGGTGTTGAAATTCTTAAAAAGCTATATACCAGTAAAAACGATGCTGTTAGAGTGAGAGCTCTTGTGGGTCTGTGTAAGATTGGCAGTTTCGGTGGTGATGATGCTTCAATCAGACCATTTGCAGATGGCTCTACCAAAAAGCTTGCTGAAGCCTGTAGAAAGTTTTTGGTTAATCCAGCTAAAGAGAAAGACATGAGAAAATGGGCAGCTGAAGGCCTCTCATATCTTACTTTGGATGCTGATGTAAAAGAAAAATTAGTGGAAGACAAAGCTGCCATACAGTCCCTTATTGAATTAGCCAAGACTGGCGACCAGTCTTGTCTCTATGGTGTGGTTACGACATTGGTCAATTTGTGCAATGCCTATGAGAAGCAGGAAGTCATGCCTGAAATGTTGGAACTAGCTAAATTTGCAAAGCATCACATACCTGAACAGCATGAACTTGATGACCCTGACTTTGTTAACAAAAGGTTAACAGTTCTCTGCAAGGCTGGTGTGACTACAGCTTTAGTGGCATTATCTAAAACTGAAAGTCACAATTCTAAGGAACTTATTGCTAGAGTATTTAATGCTATATGTAGTCTTCAAGAATTACGAGGTATTGTTGTGCAACAAGGTGGAGCAAAAATCTTGATACCTATGTCTTTAGAGGGTACACAGAATGGGAAGAAGCAAGCTGCACAAGCTCTAGCAAGGATTGGAATTACAATTAACCCAGAAGTTGCATTCCCTGGTCAAAGAAATTTAGAAGTAGTTAGACCTTTGATTGCACTATTACATCCAGATTGTACTGCATTGGAGAACTTTGAAGCATTAATGGCTTTATGCAATTTGGCTGGTATGAATGAGACAACTAGGAATAGAATCTTAAAGGAAGGTGGATTATCAAAGATAGAACAATATATGTTTGAAGAGCATGTTATGTTACAAAGAGCGGCAACGCAATGTATTTGCAACTTATTACAATCGGAAGAAGTAATAAAAACATATGAAGCTAACAATGATAAATGTAAATTTTTATATCTACTGTGTCAAGAAGAAGATATGGACACAGTTATGGCGGCGGCAGGAGCGTTGTGCATTCTGACGTCAGTTAGCAAATCCTGCTGTAGAAAATTACTGGATTGTCAAGCTTGGCTGGAGAGCCTTAGAGTCTTACTGGCTAATCCAAATAAAGAAATACAGTACAGAGGCACATATATGTTGTACAATATTATATCTGGTGATAAAGATATTGCTGTCAGAATTTTCGAAACCGATGTCATGGAAATATTAATGGCCTTAACAAAGTTAGAAGATCCTGAAGTGAAGAAAACTGTTGAATTGGCACAGAAATGCCTTGATGCCGCTGAAAGTATGGGATTAATCAGGAAACCAGATGAAAATTTTGTTCTTGAAGCATTAAAAGAAAATGAACAAGAAGTAGAGAAAAGTGAAGATTAATGTTAAGTTTATTTAAAATTTAATTATATCGTTTTTACTAACCATTTTACTTTTATTTATTGTTTACGATAAGGCTAAAATGAATCAAAATCTTCATGACAATAAAGTATTGTTTTACCATTATATTGTAGTTTTACTTTTCTATTAAATAAGCTTTACGACGAGGATGCGTGAATCTTATTAAAATAAGAAATCTGAATGTTTCGATGGAAGGATGGATGTTTGTTGTTTCTCTAAAATGCAGTCGGCATTGATCTCGCTGAAATTTGGCACAGATACACACCATAATCTGGAAGAACACATAGTTACATTAAGCATAAATTTTCAAGCTAGGTCCATTTTTCACTTGTCGTCAACGTGTGGCCGCGGTGCTCATACCGCGACTAGGTACTGTCGGGAGTGATGAAGATTTGCGTAACTCTGTTATCTAACTAGAACTAACAAGGTATCACGAAAAGAGCTACCCTCTGTTGTAAAGGACCGAGACATGTTGCAATTACGTATCTACGGTGTGGGCTACTTGTAAGTAAAACATTTGTGAATTCAGGGGGATATGACTAATACATTAGGAAAATATAAATTGAGACCCGCCTTTTTATTTGCAGCAACCGGAACCGGAAACTGAGCTTGCTCCATCAGTGTTACCATGTCCGTAGTTTTGTCTTACGAAAGGCAATCAAGAGCTGTATTCAGATATTGGCACCATTTAACTGCGTGTTACATCTTACCAGTCCAACAATAATTTTTTATAAATCTTAATATAGCAAAAAAATATCAAAAATTAATGGCTATACCAAACAATACTTACAAACGTGCAAAGCATTATAATGTAATATTTCTTTATGTTAATATTCGAAATTTTGTTTCATGTAATCAATCGTTAATTTAAATTTACAACGTAAATTATCCGATTAGTTAAGCTTAATTGTAACGAAGATAGTAATTATTATAGTTTAGTGTATTTTAGGATCGTAGTATGTTTTGGAAAACAAATTATATAACATTACAGATAAAATATTTACTTCACACAATTTATGTAAGAAATAATACAAAATCAAATAAAATTTTTGAATTTTGGTAATAATAACGTACAAGAGTATACAACGTTAAAATTGAAATTTAGTAATGTTTTTACTCTTTAAATGCGCTTCTACGCCTCTTCTTTATTCGACATCGCGTCCCCCCCTCCATGATCTCACTTCTCATCCATCCATTCCCCCGCATTTTTTTTTAAGAAAGGCTCTTTACAGTGTCCATTTTGAATCAGAGTGCTCCCAATAAAAAATAGTTCAAATTAAATAAAATAACCAAACAATAACATTCAAGAATTTGGAAAAATATTTTTAATGATATAGTTTGTTTCCATTAAAAATTCATAGAATAGCCATATTTCTTTCGGCATAAGATATTGTGACGGCGTCTCGGCGTTTTCTGAACATGACATATAAAGAACCTTTTAAATGACAGCTTGATTTGGTTTGGTTTCCGCTACTGTGCTATTGTGCTATTTTTTTGATTTTTGATATAAAATCGCAAGAAAATGTCGATATCTACAGCTACAGGTATTTAATCAATGGGATAATATTTGCATTTAAGTAGTTGTTTTAAAATAAGCTAATAATTTTTGTCAAACATGATAGAATTATGTTTTCGGACCAATGCCATGGAATCCCATATGGCGGTTCATACTTCACATGATTTAA
Organism: Papilio xuthus; assembly: GCF_000836235.2. Taxonomy (NCBI): domain Eukaryota; kingdom Metazoa; phylum Arthropoda; class Insecta; order Lepidoptera; family Papilionidae; genus Papilio; species Papilio xuthus. The sequence continues at coordinate 1,660,553 of NW_013530970.1, read as the reverse complement.
TGTCATTATATACTGAAATAAAATTTTGTTTTTAAGTTTTAATTTTACATCAATTAGTGATCAACACCTAACTAACGAAAGTTTTAGGTTAAGGCCTACTTGTTCAAATCCTATTTTAGGGCAGCAGTTACCATCTTTAACGTCCTATAACGACGTTGGTGATACCGGCAAAGACACCTTCATAGTTTAGAAGAGCTTAATATTAGTGTACACGTTGAATCTACCATGTACATAACGATATAATAATCGTGAAAGAAAATACGTGTTGTGGCGTTAAAATCGTGAATAAGCTTGAAAATGAACTTGTATGTTTTTGGTTTCGCAGATGATCGCACTGAAGGAGACGATGATACGTCACAAGGCAGCCAACCCAAGGACGAAAGTAGTGAATCAGAAAATGAGATTGAACCTCAGAGCCACAATGGTGGATCACCTAGCCCTGAGGTTCATGAGATCACTAGTGATGAAGATGATGGTGCAGTGACTAATGATGACGACTCATCAAGTTCTAGTACAGACTCGAATGACAGTTCAGAAGAATCCCAGCAGAGCACTAAGGATAGGGAGGAAGAGAAGAAGAAAGATGAAGAAGCTGTAGAAAATGGAGGAGATGAGTCAGACATTGAAGAAGTGTCTGCAGAGGATCCCCTTAACCAAGCACAGAAGTCCAAACCAATAGTTATTAGTGATGCTAAAAGTTTAGCTGACCTCACATCAAAACAGAGTAAATCTAATGAAGGTGAAAATAAGGAACCCACTGTAGTTATCATTGATACAAACTCTATAATGTCTGGTAAAAATACATCAGTACAAAATAAATCATCAACTAGCAATTTTGATGCACATAATTTATGTCAAAGTATAGCTGCTCGAGGCACCACAATCACACCAGTAAGTTGCAAGGGCAGCACCTCATCAAAAAACAATACAACCACAGCGCCTCAACCCAATATACTGCCCTCATTGACTGATGATATGTTTGTGGTTGAAGCACCTTCATTCATAGTTCCATATGTATATGAGAAACCTTCAGTTAAACCATTTAGAGAATTTGTTGACAAATTAGGAAAACAATTAGATGAAGTTAAACTTAAAGAAGATCTGGAGAAAATGCAGAGTGCAGATAAAAAAGATAAGGGTAAACATGACAAGTCTGAGAGTGACGAAGAAGGTGACAGTGACAAGGAGAGTAAGAAAGAGATGGAAGAACCACCAAAAGAAAAGAAACCAGATAAGAAAAAACGAAGGAGACCTAATACAGATGATGATGATTCCTGGGATGGTGAATCTTCAAGTGAATCTGATGAGGATGCCCTATCTGATGATGATACGGTGGTAATCAAAGAAAAAGATGATGCAGAGTTGAAGGATCCTATTAGTATTATATCAAAAGGCCTCATGGGTAAAGGTGACAGTTACTTTGATTGCTCTCTTGGACAGTTTTTTATTAACATTGGCCTTAATCTTGTTCAAGAATATGTTCAAAGCGATTTACTGAAGCACCAAAATAGAAAATTATATAAAGAAAAGAAATCCGGACGTAGTACTAAAGCCACTGAGTCTGCAATTGTATCCCTCACACAGAACTTAGAGTTCAGTAAGAAGACAAATGCTCCTTATGCACTCCAACAAAAGAAATGTGAATTTTGTAGTTTTAAGACAGAATCTATGCTCATAATGGCCCATCATTTAGAAGCACCTCATATGAAGAATAATATTTACAAATGTAACACATGTCCATTTGAGATTCGCAGTCCACATGATATATTGTTTCACATGGAGGCAGAACACAATATCAGAGGCAGGCTTGAAAGGGCACCGGCTTACCAGCAATGTCCCAATTGTCACTTTGAAGATAACAGTAAGACTAAGCTAGCGAGACATCACATTTCGTGCGCTAAGAAATTCAAACCAGAATTTAACTTAGCACCACCACTTGAGTGGGAACCTCCAGCAAAAATACCAAAGTTAAACCGACCTCGGAATAATATAATACCTTATCAACAGAACTTCAGTAGGTCTCAAGTTGGTGTTAATAACATGGGTAGACCACAGCATCAGGTTAATGTTAACCTTTCGGGTACCATGCCAGTTTTAGGAAGACCACGAGGCCGTCCCCCTATGACTAATCCTGTGCGGCCACCTGTTTCAGGCGTACCCATTTTACGCGGTGGAGTAATGATTATGCATAACAATCCTACTGGAACATCCATTACTAATTATCCTATGATGCAAAATAATCAAGCTGGAAATAATACATCGGCGACTCCAAAGATATCAATTACTCCATTGCCCAGAGCACCGCAACCATCCTCATCTCAAATACCGCAAAACTCGAAAGCGTCATTTGTTATCTGTGAAATATGTGATGGTTATATCAAAGACTTGGAACAATTGAGAAATCATATGCAATGGATACACAAAGTGAAAATTCATCCTAAAATGATATACAATAGACCACCACTGAATTGCCAGAAATGTCAATACAGGTTCTTTACAGATCAGGGACTTGAGAGGCATTTGTTGGGTGCTCATGGATTGGTAACCAGTTCCATGCAGGAAGCGGCTAACAAAGGCAAAGATGCTGGGCGATGTCCCGTGTGCGGCAGGGTCTACCAGTGGAAACTACTCAACCATGTATCCAGAGATCACAATAAGACATTAAAACCGGCACACCTTTCGTACAAATGTACAGTATGCACTGCAACATTTGGTATGTACAAGCAATTTGAGAATCATGTGTACTCTGCCCATAGTGTGGTTGCTAAGAGAGTTATGGACAAAAATAAGACGGCAGCCGCACCATCAAAGCCTGCTGATACAGAAGCTACACTGAAGCCGTTGAAGATTAGTGACGAAATAACAATTATTCCACAACCTAAATCAAATGTAACCATCACGGCAAAAGGCAAATAACATTACATAGAGTTAAAAAAAAAATCGCACTGACGCCGGTCACGAATGTAGCCTTAAAGTGATGCACCTTCATGTTATAAAGCAGTATTGTGTAAATAGAGTTAAATGCATTGTCATAATTATTTAAAATATACACATTGGGAAGCAAAGATTTAGTGACAATTAAGTGTGGATGATAATGTAAGTTATTCTAATAATAAGATATTACAAATTACAAACATATGTCATAGTTTAAGATGTAAATTCCGTGTATATTACCTTTCTAGGTGTCCAATCAAACATGTACTCTGTGGAAATAACTACATACTGCTTCACAATGTTTGTATGAATATAAATCCTATTGTTTTTAATGTGATGTCACAAAATGTGATTGTAAGTCTTAAGAGATCTGCGTTGTCACATTGAATTATTTAGTGGAACTATTTGAATGTGTATTAGATGTAGTTTTTAAAATTTCAAAATTAAAAAAAAGGTATAATAAATATTTACTTGTTTTCAATCAAGACTTTGGATTAAAGCGTAATTTTACCTAATCATTAAGGTATCTTTTTATTATTTAAATCATTCTTTTTTAATTTATTGCATTCATCTTTGATTACATTTGTCTGCTGTGTAAAAAAATCAATTTAGTTTTGAAAGTGTAATGATTGTATATTACCTTAGATATTATTGTTTAAGATTGTCAATAAGTTTGATTATAGACTATTCGGTAAGAGAATATTAATGATAATGATTCCAAGTACCTACTAATGCCAGCCCCGCCCCGGCCAGGGAACGCAAGCAGCAAACCTGGATACAAATTGCAGAACACATTGGTCTTATTTCATTCTGATCTCAGGTCTGACTGGAGTGTTGATTTGGTAAATTTTACTAAATTGTTACTGTACTTATAGAAATAAAATTGTATTTTTTTTTATTTAATAAAAGACCATAATAAGTAAATTCCCTTATTTATTTTATCACCATTATTTTTATAGTTAGATCCATACAATGTAAAAGTTACTTATTATTTAGTGTGACTATATAAGAACCACATCAGGCAAATGTACACAAATATTGTTTGCAGTACAAAAAACAATACACTTTTTAATTTTTATAACCACTTTAACATTAGTTTTAGTAAAAAAATTGATAAGGTAATGTTTTGTTTGAATGGCTTTAAAAGAAATTGATAAATCTTGGTTTAATTAAAAAAAGGCATAAATTGTGGTCATCATAGTTTTACATTGTTAACAGCTTCACCGAAGTTTTAAACTTTTTTGAAGCTGTTTACAGATGTGGTCGAAAAGGTACCTGCTCTTAGATCAGGTATGATTTTTTTTTTTTCAAAAAAAATTGTAGCTTTCCAATACCAATAAATTCTAGTAAGGGAATCTACGATAAAAACAGGCACATGCGTCTGTATCGAGTTTATTGATTTAAAACTAATACTTTTATTATATTTTGGGACAAAAACTTTGATATCATATGAAATAAAATAAAAATCTCGTTCAAGGTCAGTCTTTTTTGTGAGTAAAAGGTTTGATCTTACGTCCTCTTTTCAACTAAATGCATGACGTAATCACATGAAATGCAAATCATACACGTGTGACGCAAAAATACTGGGTCTTGTCTAAATTATACGACGGTCTAAAAATATTTATACTAGACTAGGAGTCTAGCTAAGGGCCCCGCCCTGCTTATACACGTATATACCTCTACGTATGTAATTCGTCTTCTCAATGTAGTGGATCGATAGAAATACATAGTTGTATATCTATTCTATGTATGCGTATATGTTTTCATATTGGCTATATGCCTTTAAGTTCGAAGCAGAGGTCAATCATTATAATGTTATGTCACACTTCATAGTTTTATAAATGCGAACGGCTGAACGGGTCTCGATAATATTTCGCACAAATATAGAACATAGTCTGGAAGAATGTAAAGGCTACCTAGAATCCCTGCCTGCTTAATCAGTGTATAAGAATGATATGTATTGGACTTTGTCGTTATTGTAGTAAAGTTTTTGTAGCGAAAAATTGTTTTATTGAATCTATGAAAGATATTGTAATAGTTATTATGCAATCGACTAGCGCATGTTCATAGGCGTATTGGTCGTTAGTTTAAATAAGACAATCCAGATAATATTACGGAGTTAAGGGCTAAAAAATCTCAAGGGTGGTTCAGATTTTAATATCGTTATGGAAGACCAAATTTGTGATAACCACTATCCATAGGCAATGGGTGTAATTGTGCTTCAAATTATATATGTTATATTCCCCAAGTTGATTTGGTAGCCATCTTATTTGAGAAAATACTTGCAATGTAGTGTAATAATTGTAGATGACCATAACCACCGTTCGCCTTCATATTAAAGGAAAGAGAATTTCCGGCAATTTCACGCACCGTGCATAACATTGGATTAATAGCGAATAGAGCTATTATATTTAAAAAAAATTTGATACTCGTAATCGTATACGTTATTTGTTTATCTTATAGTTTACTGAACCAAACAATTTAAGTTCCAGTCGATATTTGAACCTACTGGAAATTACCTTTTATAACTCTTGATTATATCAAAACAATAATAGAAGCTTTAATGATGTAATAATTAGTGAAAAAATATAGTCAAAGATGGCTAACCCGTAATTATAAAATAGGCGAACCCCAACCAATTCCTTTTTTAAAATAGAGAACTTGTCTTTTGTTCTATAATCTGTGGCATCCATCGGGGCGGGAAAGCGTTCTGTCAATGCTGCTGCTGTATAAAAAAAGTTTTGTCTTTGATTTCCTTTTAATTGAAGTTTCGAACAATGAGGTTGAGCGTCGTAATATAATGCGTCTTTTGAGCATCAATTATATTCACAAGTAAGTAACGTTTTTTAAATTAATCTAAAATTTAAAGTTTTGTTATTGCAAATAATTAAAATTGTAACAAATAAGTTACTGTAACTTTATTTAAGCGTAATCACTAATCGAGCTTAACACGTGGCCCTTATCGTGACAGCTTTTCGAATTGTTTGGTCAAAACTGAGCAAGCTTTTTTCAAAGATTGCATTTAATATCTTCGTTTAACTTTTGCGATAAGATTAGTTTTTTCTTGCGTTTACTCAATCGATAAGTTTGCCGATAACGTGTTATCTTTTTGTAGGTTATATTGGTTATTTAAATGATGAGAATCTACACGAGCCGAAATGTGTTATTATGATTAACACGTGATTTTTAATGATAGGCCTGATAATGATTACGTAAAAAAAATATATATATTTTTAATTTAGAAATAAAAGCATGATTTTTTTTCTATTTACAGAATCATGAGGATTGTTACAAAATGGTGAATAAAATAGGTAAGGAATAAATAAATAACCCTTTAAACAGATCTGGAGAAACCTTTAGGAATGTTCCATTCCTCTTGCTGCTTTAGATTTTAGTTCTAAACCGAGACATTTTAATAGCATACTTCCGTTAACAAAGTTTATGTAGGAAGTTGATGTAATAATGATATTTTAGATGTATTATGATAACATAATCTACAATAGTCAATATGATGATATCCTAACACGAGCCGAATGTGTTATTTTGATAATAACGTGATAATGTTAAATGATAGGTCTGATTTAGTCAGATTTAGCTTATACTTATGTGATTTTTTTCAAATGACTAATAAATTATTATTTTTTTGCAGATGTACAGGTAAGGAATACACCACAATGAAAAGATTACAAAATATAAAATGCACATTTTCTATATTGTTATATTTAAAGTTGTGTAAATATTTTTCTTTTATTTAGGTCAAATTAGATATAATTATTTAGATAATTTAAGTTAAAATGTTGAATTTTATGTATAATAAAAACTTGAATTCAAATTGTGTTTTCTTTCTTGTAAACAAACACACCAGTGGGTGTATTTCATCACTGATTTTCCTCTTAGAGAAAAATTCTACTCCTCCTACACTCATAGAGTACTGTGAGTGAACTTCAATAAAATTATTGATGAAAAGAAAAAGTCACAGGTAAGGTATGCATAAATTTATTTAAAACTAAAAACGGGTCAATATTATCTAGATCTAGCTCTGTAATACTTTGTACAATATTTACAAATTCATAAGACCTAATCAATCAGCCTTTCATTTTTTCGATGCTAAGCTTATTCTACATAAATAAAAAGAGTCCAAATTTCGTTAGCCATGGTCATTTGTCGTTAGTGGACGGTTTAGTTTTGTACATTTCTCGGGTTGGGCTCCGTAACATTCTGCAGACGGATGGTAAGGTCGACGAGTGCCATGTTGGGCAGGACGAAGTCTTCGATACTAGTGGCGGTGGACGAGGGCCTGTCGAAGGGGAAGCCCATCGCGCGCTTGTCAGGGTACTTCTTGTCTCGCAGACCGCAGAAGCTCGACGCCTGCTTGCACGTCATCTCGGTACCGTCCGCTTGCTCAATCTAGTAGAAACATTTAAAAATTAGCGGAATCGACGATATATGATAACAAAAGCGGAAAAATGTTATACTTTTCTAAATTGTAACAATAATGTTGCGTAACTGTTTTACAGTTGTATGAAAATGAATTCGCGAGGAGAGTAGGCGGTACTGAGCGTGTTGACTATATTTTTCTAGGTATTATAAGATGGTTGCGTGAAATAACCTTATCAAGTTCGTAGTTGGAGAGCATAACGAAGAGTTGGTAGGGAGCGCCGGCCTCTGTGCCGCGCGGCACCAGCATGTGCTGCGGCCAGCCGCACCCGCAGTAGTTGAAGGAGGTGAGGTTGCCGGCGCGAGGGTTGCCGCCCTCAGCGCGCAGGTCGCGGAACGTCTGCTCGAACGGGATGGTCACTGACGATTCAGTTGAGTTGCGAGTTATAGTGTTCAGACCGGCGTTCACTGCAACAAACACATAAAATTTAAAAATCGTACCATTTTTAACAAGGCGGCTAAGCTCAGGGCGGGTTGACTACACACATACGTTTAAATTGCGTTGCAGATATGTACAGGTTGCATAACGATGTTTTCCATCTCAGTCGGTTAAATGTACATATGAAATTCGAAACATACATTCCGGGGACTGAATCCGGACCTATAGAAGGGCTTAAACCCTGCGTCAATGACGTTCTATCTTCGACAATATAAAAAAAACATACATGGCACAACGAAGCGATCCATCTCAACGAACATCTTGCGTTGGTCTGAGAGCACCCACGCCAGGTTGCGCTCGTCGAACTTGGGCGCGATGAAGATGCGGCAAGTGGCTCGGCGAGCACTGCCCGTGTTGTTCACGTTGATGCTAAAAAACAACATTGTAATATTTTGCTTATATTAAAAGGATAACATAATATTAAGACATCAGTACTCAGAGAATGAATATAAACAACTTACACGTAACGGAATGGTCTATGGTTGAGATGAGTGAAGCGCGCAAAAACGGGACCGCGGTCGGAGAAGTCAAGACCGCGGGAAAGATCCACGTCACTCGACATCCAGTAGGTGTTGAGGGTGTTCGCCTGCCCCCCGTTGCTCACGATCATCGCGGACGTTACTTGCACGCCCGGGTTATCCAGCTAAGCATCAATAAATCAATTTGTTTAACTTTAAATTTCACTGTCACTTAAATAATTTTGAATAGTTATTGCGCAATGTAAACAACAATTAAAATAAATTAATAACATACCTCAGATCGTGAGTAGCGACGAACATTGGTAGTTTCCTTGTATCTCTGGAAGAGGTCGTCGACGAACGCGTGCCAGCGGTAGAAGAAGGGATCGCGCATCGTAGTCGCTTCGTCAGCCAGGACACCGAAATTTTCCTAAAACCATTTTTAACATTCAGAGGTGTGTGTACGTAGGTAAGTTACTTCAAGTGACTTATATCTCTTGACGGATAAACTGTTGGTCGTATTTTCCCCAGAGTGTCATGAGTTTTTTGGCTATTAAGTATGCTTGTATTCTTACGAGGTATCGGTGAGTTGGGTCGTGCATATACGCCGAGAAGCTGTGGCCGTTGTTGTGGAGACTGCCGTACAACTCCAAGTTCGGTGACAACATGCTGGCTTCAACCATGTTGCCCAATGTGTCGATATCGAGAGCTTGCGTCGAACCATTAGGCTGAAATGAGTAATTACTAGTAAATGTGTGATTATGTAAGTTAAGACAAAGTTATAATTTGACTTGTTCTTAATAAAAGTATTTTATATTGAAGCCCTTACCAAGCGAACCATTCCAGTGGCGATGGCTTCTTCAATGTTCCTCCTCCAGCGCTCCATGTCAGAAATTTTCACATTGAGACCGTCTACTGGACGGTTCAGGTCCTGCCAGCGCATACCGGCCTGCCGTGGTGGCCATCCTCGTGATGATGTAAGACTGTCTAGTTTAGGGAAGTACCCTTCAGGGATCGGTTCCCTCCAGTTGCTGAATTTCTTAGTTCTTGGTAATGAGTTGTTAAGGCGCTCTCCGTTGTATCTAATAAATAATAATTATTGAGACAAATTTTAAAATTTCTGTTATAAATTAAATTTACAATGGGATAGTAAGTACCTAGCAATAATTTGCTGATGCATATAAAAGAATAATTCTCCACGACGATCTTTCGCAACGATTCTTCTGTCACTGGCTGTGAATGGGTACACAAGATGCCAATGCCAATGATGTAAGTTGACGCCAAGATCTTCACGGAAATAGGCCAAACGATGCTCAACATCCAAGTCGGTGGCAGTGTAATCTCTTGGAATTATAATCGGTATACGCTGTAAATAAAAGATACTATTATAAATGAAAACATTCTTTATTTGTTCATCGCTCCTTTTCAAACTGCTTTTGACCGTAATCATTTTACAAGTTGGATTATTGTGGCGAAGCTCTACTTCGAACCAAATCATCATCAAAAGTGAGCAAGTATTATTGAAATCGCTATCCTTATGTAACCAATAAGACTCAATAATTGCGTGAAATGAAACGTACTTTAATTGTTTACAAAAAAGATTTGTTGGACTTGTCACTCTAATGACATCTGTCAATTAATGAAATAACGTCAAATTTTGTGTGGCAGGCACGTTTTACGCAAATAGCAATAATTGAGGAAAACAAATTCCAATGCGTTGGCTTGCTTTGCGATATTAAGTATTAATTTGCTCATTGCAAAATATTTTCCTTGTTATTGCTTTTGTCGATATGAAATAAAATAAACTCACAACAGTAGAATAACAATTGTATTTTCAAAGGAATTCAGTTTTTGTAAAAGATGTAAAGGAACGGAAAAGTTGTGAAAAGTCACGTAGGCCCCAAGTTTATTCGCGCGTGTTTATTTTTGAAAAAATAATATAACCCCAAGAGCTGTTGTTTTTTTTTATTTTTCTATTTCATTATGACCTACTGAAAATGGAAGATTTGATGCTGAATCCGGGTGTTGTAGTGGTTCGAGCGAAGCCAGAAGGGCAAAGAAAAACTTTTAAACCTGCGATACGGTCTGTGAATAAAATACCGGACGAATTATTAAACGATCCCTTATTAAATAGAGCCTGTGAGTCACTGCCGCAAAATTATAATTTTGAAATTCACAAAACGATATGGAGAATACGATCTTTAGGAGCGAAGAGAGTAGCACTACAGTTACCTGAAGGTAAGATACGATAAAGGAAAGGTCAGTCATGCAAACATTTTGATGTTACTAATAAATTATAATATTCCAGGTTTGACAATGTTTGCAACAACATTGTGTGACATCATTGAAACATTTACTACTGCTGATACTGTGATAATGGGAGACGTGACTTATGGCGCTTGTTGTATCGATGATTTTACCGCGATAGCCCTCGGCGTGGACCTACTAGTGCATTATGGACATTCTTGCTTAATACCAATAGATCAAACAGGTAACATCAAAGTGCTCTATATATTTGTAGATATAAAGATTGATCCGTCACACTTTTTAGAGACAATTAGATTAAATTTTCCAAAGAAGACTCATTTAGCTATAGTTAGTACAATTCAATTTGTAACAACACTACATTCTGTAGCTAAGAATCTCCGCAGTGAAGACTATGTTGTAACAGTTCCACAATGTAAGCCATTGTCACCTGGAGAGATATTAGGCTGTACAGCGCCCAAATTAGAGTCTGATGTAATAATTTACTTAGGGGATGGTAGATTTCACTTAGAATCAGTGATGATTGCCAATCCCGCAATCCCAGCTTATAAATATGATCCATATGAAAAGAAATTTACTTCAGAAGTATATGAACATAAACTAATGCAAACAAATAGACATAACCAGTTGAAAGCTGCAGAAAGTGCTGGTAAATTTGGACTCATATTAGGTACATTGGGAAGACAAGGTAGTACAAAAGTGTTAGGCAATTTAGAGAAGCAAATACAAAACTCTGATAAGAAATATGTGAAGATATTACTATCGGAAATATTCCCTAGTAAACTAGCAATGTTTGAATTGGATGCATTTGTTCAGGTTGCTTGTCCCAGATTATCAATTGACTGGGGTACAGCATTTCCGAAGCCTTTGCTTACACCATATGAGTTTTCTGTTGCATTGGGTAATTCTAAATGGTTGAAAGATGATGGTACATATCCAATGGACTTTTACTCGAATGATAGTCTTGGTCCTTGGACACCTAACTACAAGCCTGTATTATGCAGTGGGACTGATAAGAAATGCGATAATTGTTGTGGAGGTAAAGAGAAATAAACTTACCGGAGTTCCCTTAGGTATAACAGCAGCGGACTCCCTAGCCTGTGCGAATACTGTGGAGTTCAAGAACTTTGAGGGGAAAGTTTCCGCAAAGTTTTGGATTCTCACTTCCTTGGTATCGTTCCTGTCAAAAATATAAATGGTGCATGATACAACATTGTCTTAAAGTCCTATGATATGAGTCTTGTGAGTTGAAATAACAGATTTGTGGAATGTATTGCATTTCAATAATAACAATGAACTTTGGGAATATGTATGGATGAACAATAGATAATTTAACTCAACTGACCTGTGCATCAAAGCTACAGATAAGCAATAGTTGAAGAGCTGAGGGTTCAAGTTCACCCGGGCGTACACACAAGTGGACAGAAAGTCTTGCAGGCTGTTCTCGGGAACACCTAATAGTGAATTAGTGAACATTTATTAGTAAATTATGATTATTTGTAAATATATATAATAATTTAAATAAAATTGATTTTTTACATTGTATGTCTAATAATTGTACTTTTAAAACCACTTTTTTTTTATTTTATCATAAACAGTTTATAAGTTTCTTTAACCTGTACCTCTATACTCCATGTGAAGTTGCAACTAATCTTACTAATATTATAAATGCGAATGTTTAGATGGATGGATGGATGGATGTTTGTTTGAAGGTATCTCTGGAACGGCTGAACGGATTTTGATGAAATTTGGGATAAATGTAGAACATAGTCTGGAAGAACTCATAGGAGTAGCGGGTGACATCTAGTAAATCATATTTGTACGTACGCATCAAAGTATCAATGACTTCAGTGGCCGCCTCCTGATGTTTAGGCAGGAAGAGAGAGAAATCAGCATCAGGTGGCACTTGCGATGCCTTGGTGAACTGCGGCAGCTGGGCCAAGTCCTTGAGGAGGATCGTGTTGCTTGCATCGTTACCGAAACGGTTGTTGAGTTCGATGCCGTTGTTCTCATATTCCTTGGGCTATAAAATAAAAAAAATGTTTTTTTTATCTCTATGTCGAATTTGAATGCAATATAATTTTAATAAAGAAAGAAATGTGGACAGATTTTAAAAGATAAACGATACATGATACACCCTGTATCATGTATCGTAAAACAAAATTGGACAGAATAGTAAAAAATAACTTAAAACTTACCAAATATTGTTCCGTGAGTTGAAACAGTTCATTGTCCTCACCCTTTGGTGTGATAAGGGTTTCGTTAGGACGATCGAAAAGTAACTCGATACTTTTGTATATGGACATTTTTTAATACAAAAAAATGTATACGCTATTAAAATGAAGTTCTCACTTCACAATAAATGTGAAGTGGTAATGCTTTGATTATTATTTGTTACAGTATATATACGTCTTCCTTAATTAGTTACGAGCGCAACATGACAACTTTTTAAACGGTGTGCAAAACCGCAGAAAGGAAACGATAAAGTTGTATGCGGCTGGTAAATAACGCACCGATTTCCTTTTCCTTTCGTTATCACTTAAACATATTAAATAGACTAATGGCTAGATAAATGATCTTTTAGAAATTTGTAAGAACAAAACTCATTCTCCCAACCCAGGGGTAGGCAGATAATACCTACGTTTGGCATGGTTCTGGCATACCCATCTCGCTTCTTCCAGAAACATAAACATCACCTCGATGTTCCCGTCACCCTTTGGCCCCATTCTCTCATAAAACAAAACATGCCCGTCGGTTTCGAATGTTCATAATACCGATTCTTGAGTATTTATCAATCTGGACGATATAAGAGTCTAGGATACTCCTAAGAGGCATACTAAGGCCTACTAGGTTTATGTGAAATTATTTATTTTGCAGACCTGTGACGCCCCTTTCTTGTCCAACGCCCTGGGCGGTCGCCCAACCCCGCCCTATCTCCACGCCAGCACCGGCGTCATATTTATTTAAAGATGAATATTCCTTGTTTACATCTTATATTACTATCTTACTAATATTAAAAATGGGAATGTTTGGATGGATGGATGGAAGACTCGATGTTTGTTAGAAGGTATCTTCAGAACAGCTGCATGGATCTCGGTGAAATTTGGTATAGATGTAGATCATACTGTGGAAGAACACAAAAGCTGCTAATTAGGTTTTTTTAATTTCGCGCGGACGTAGTCGTGGGCCACAGCTAGTTTATATATAAAACGAGGAACACCAATTCTTTATCTGAATAAGGATATTGTTTTATTTATTAATTAATATTAGTTATAACCTTTGCAAATTAAGTTTCATATGAACTTATGTATAAGGAAAATATGACTGTGTCTGTGTATTGTTCTGTCTCTTTTTTCAAGGAAGATTTGAGGGATGACAATATATTCGATTACAAGGCACTGTTGTCAAGACCCAATAGTAACAGAGACTTTGTTTTCCTTTTATTAAAATAATTCTGCTGAACTTACTAATCCTAATTATTAAGATTTATTATAAGAATTTAGGTATTTTATTACATATGTTAATATTATATATGCAAGTTTTGTGAAGTATAATTTTCACATATGAACCGGAAATGTTAAGTTTTAGTCCATTTAATAAGCATGTTGCAGAAAGTAAATAAGTTACTAGCTGACGCCCTTATCTCCGTACGCATGGAATTTAAAAAAAAGTTCTACATGTGTTCCAAAGTTTATCAAGATTTATTGAACCGTTTTGGAGATACTTTCTAACAAACATCCACCCGTTCGCATTTATAATATTAGTAAGATAAAACTAATAATAAATTAGCAGTTTAAACTGTGACTAACTAAGAATTTACGTTAAACAACAAATAAATTGAAAAAAAACACCATGATCATAAACACTAGATTGTCATGAGAACGGAAAGTTTAGCTTATCAATTTGCGGTATTAGTTCCGGTGCATGCAATTTTCAAATTAACTGACCATATTTATTATCTGTTGTTTTAGTTAACATAATGTATAAAATATAAAAAAATGTTAAATTCAAATGGTAGATTTGACGTCAGCTAGAGATAAATAATTTAGTCAAATAAAAGAATAAAAGAAAGTTCTTTTTTGTGTTTACTTGACGTCGATTTCCATTGCTTATTTAGAATAAATTCTGAAAGAGAGGTTAGAAAAAATCATCCTGTATATGTATTTTTATTTTTCTGTGAACGATTTAAACTCTAAATTACACATTGCCATTAATTTTTAATTAAATAAGTTATTAATATAAAAAAAAGACAATTTAAATAATAATAATATAATTTATTGGAATATATTACACATCAATTTATACAATTCGCTAACATTCACAAAATTAATTTTGCTTTTTATTTTTATATATGTATTCGTTAATATAAAAATTGGTAAATAAGAATAGTATGAATATGTTGTGGGGCAGGAAAAGGAAGGATACCCATTTTGGGTAACCACACGACGGCTCGAACAGGATATGTCCGAAATGCAAGATGAGGAGCAAAAACTGCAACTGAAAATGAATAAACAGTGTTCAAAAGACGTTTCAATGGTAGCCACAATAACCTACAGTATGGGCTTACAAAAAAATTGACTATAGTTTACCGGATTAGTTGACATTTGTCGGTACCTGTCTTGTAGTAGACATCTTTACTTAATTATAGTGAATTAACTACGGTGAGACAAGAAATGTTATTGTTAATAACACGTAATTGGTTACTAACATCAAAATCTCTGTATAATATTGTCATCCCTGTTATATCTTTGACAAAACAGATATAACAGTATGTTTTAAAAGCGGATTTTGGTATTAGAAACCAACGGTAATTTGATACTTACGATCTGCAACTGTGTGATGTATTTCTTCCACCACTGCTTGACCCATTTAGGGCGGACGATGGATATCAAGTAGTAGGTGTACATAACCGCATGGACCATAGAGTTGATGAAACCCAACATGATGCCGTGCCCACCTGCAAATTTATAAAATAACATCGCAAAAGTGGGATAAAAGTGATAATCATTGCACATAGATATTTTTAAAACGACAATCTGTTGGCTTAGCACTAATATTAGCGACAAACGGCTTCGTATCGTCACAACATCAGTTCACTATACGTACTCACTGAGGGTATCATCATCAAAGCCTGCCCTAAGATCCTTCATCGTAAGAACTTCGGATAAATGTACACATGTTAACAGGAAAATCGAAAATAACATTGGTACATGGCGGGATTCGAACCTAGGACCTGCAGATTACAAGACAAGTGATTATATCCTGTGCCACCGAGGCTCTGCCTGAGCCACTGATGAAATTTCGTTTCAGTGGTTCAGGCTTTCAGGTTAAGGCCCAATGCTTTCAGTTACATGTTGTCTCCGTCGTATAAAACATAATTATTTGCGATATAGACACGATACCTATAAATCTTGCTGGAGTCTCCTAAGCTTCATTAATCATAGAAGATAAGTCATAAGTTTAAATGCTGTTTGCGTTCAGTCTGTATATCAGAATATAAGTACCTGGTACATATTTAGTTCCAATGTATCCTAACAGACACATGCCCAGGTGATGGTAGACGTGCAGGAACGATACTTGATTAAACTTCTTTCGCAACACGAAGAAGACCTGGAATTTTTACATGCGAATGTAAGTATTTTAGGACATTACTAGCTGTCGCCCGCGAGTCGGTCCGCGCGGTATTAAAAAAAAACTTAATAAGTAGCCAATGTGTTGTGAGATACCTTCAAACATCCATCCATCTAAACATTCGCATTTATAATATAAGTAAGAAGTAAGATTAGTCAGAATCCTTTGGCGCGAATAGCGCGCTTTTCGTTACCCAGCCAAGTGTCAGATTGATTAGTGAGGGGACATAAACATTGATATTTTAATAAGGCTAGTGTTGCGCCGGTACATCGGCACAGTCGGATTTCCTTACAGTATTTAAACTGAATAACCCGTTGGAATACCATGTGAATGTGTGCAATACCTCGAGCGGATCGAGGTCTTGGCTCACCAAGGAGTCAGTTGCTATAGCAACAGATGTTGCTCTACTTCTGTTTCCACTATATTTGTACCACTTACCGTATCGAGTAAATCAATAATTTTAATGAAATAATAGAGCCACACTCGTTCTATAATGAGCCTTTCCACAGGCGTGTCGTCGTAGTTTATCTTCTGACACCAAAGACTGTAGTAACCCGGCAGATACAGGTATGTGATGCACTGAAATATTTTATATTATAGTAGGTTTACACTGCCGAGACATGTACAAAAAGGGTGACGACAGCCTATCAAGGGCTAGTAGCAACAATAATTTGTTTTTATTCCAAAGATGCTTAACTAGTCTATGGTTCAATTTTTAATGAGAAATTGTGAAGTCGTTTTAGTATTATCTCTGTATATCTATGGTCTATAGGGTTGGTATGCATCTTAGTATTGAAAAGTTGTTTATATGTCTTTGTTCAATTTTTCGATTCTCTAGTGGGAAAGCGAAGCCCATGGACTCAACCATTCGCTTGGCTTTATCATTTTGATTTATTAATATTAATTTAAAATACACGTAAAATAATTGTGATATATACATACTTGTACGGCCATAAATGCTGATAGATATATTTGTGCGATATTGTATATTATAATGAGGTTTTTGAGCTTGTAGGGAGGCCGGTTTGCCATGAACGCCGGGCCCCATGTGTGGACGAAGCGATGGTAGATGAACATTATGATCATGATCGGTAGTGGTGATGATACCAACATGAATTTGTTGGTACGAGGATCTGAAAATGGGAGACATAAAGTGCATAAAGTTAAACGCTCCGTGCCGTTTCGTCGATGTTCTATAGGACAATTTATAATCAAAAACACCTTAGTAGATTTTTGTAAATTTACTAATATTTCTTGTATCATTCCGACTAAGCTCTATGCTTGTGCTACAATATGGTTTACAATAGTCGAATGAGGATTCGAATCCTCGACCACGTAATCGGAAAACCGTACACTTAACCATTAGGCTATTGACGCTTTATGCATTTCTTCTGCACATTAACATTAAATCGCAAGTTGCAAGGAGGAAAAGGCTTACGCATCTTAACAGGTTTTCGTCGGACTTACATAAGTTCACATCTGTTTGCAATAATTCCGGTTGTAACCTTTTGAATGATTTTACTTTTAATTAAAAACAAAACAATCGGTTACGTTTGTTGCCATCGACAGTTTGTGGATTAAATTAACTCATTTTCAATGTAACCTTTTGTCAATTCCACTGGCATATTGTGTAGAATTAAATAAATATATTTTATTTTATTTTACATTAATACATTAATACAATACAACCACAAAAGTTTAGTTCATTAGCATAAATTCGATTAGTTTGCTAAGATTGTGCATCGATGTTCTTATAGAAAAATCTATATGTTTTGGACGTATGATACGTTTATAGAGGCTATTTTTAAAATGAGGAAATGATGCGGTTTCTGACTAATTTATTAGACTGACTTCACACATCTTTGAATTCTTTTGCAGATATGTGCAAATTTCATATCGATATTTTTCTTCATAGTAAGAACGTCGGATAAATATGCATATGAAATTCGAAAATCGAATAACAATAATACATGTCGGGGATCGACCTAGTTTTAAGTGTGGTCCGGTCGTCGTATTTTCAAGTATTTTCATTCTCAACTCAAGGAAATATACACACTGTTAAACAAATACGTCCCCTATGACCCGGAGCTACATTGTTAGTCTATTTTAATATTAATTAGGAAATAATATAAACACGCAACAAAGCTCCATACCTGCGAGGTCATTGTTCACGTACGTATAGTACTCTGTTATGTTGCTCAGCAAACTCATCTCTGTTGTCCTGAAATATAAGTAAAAAAGATTATTAAATTATCATTCACCTCATGTTACCTATGACGTATGGCCGACATGCCCAAACATTTTTTTCTAGTACACCTCATTAAAAATTGACTTGTTTTGGTCAACCCTTTACTCCAAAATTAAAAAAAAATAAATGTATAATATTAAATATTTATTTTTATCTGTATTCATATATGTTTGTTTCAAAGGAAAATAATTACTATTTTACGATTCAATTTTGCAAATATAATGTACCTTTCGTGAATTGATTAAGGACATGCGTGTTCGGTTAACAGCAATTAAAAATCAGCAATAGTAACGGATGTTGGCAAATAAAGACGCAATAACGCCGTATGCGCCCATTTCAATGAAATTCGAAACCACAATAGACAAATATTTATATTGAGAGTCCGAAAACGACATTAGCGGAAAATCTCAGTTGCTAGATAAAAATAACTCCATTTAACTCTTGAAAAAAAAAAATCGTGGCATAAATGAACAACTCTGTTGTCTTTATGGTCCATCGCTGGATTATTTATTTTAAAAGGTAAGGTGACTTAAATGAGCTCAATGAAACATTGATTTTAAAGAAAATAAAAAAAAAACCTTCAAAGACTAGATGGATCTAATAAGGAATGTGCGAAAAATTGCGTTAATTTTTTTTTCTGAAACGGTCAAACAATTTGATGAATGAAAAATAAGCGTGAGAATAGTTTTTTTATTGCTAATTTAATATAATAATAAATATTTTGAAAGGATTTTTCACATTAATTAGTAAATACGTATAGTTTATTCAAGTTCACACAATTTAAATTATTATAATATATATATTATTATTACAATTTTTTTTTAATTTATTTAGCAATGGCAAAGATTACGTCGCATTTACGATAAGAATATGAAAATTAAATTCTATTGTTTCAATGATTTTATTTGACACCGGAACAAAGGTTACAAGAGCACTTTGTAATGCGAAAAAAATAAATAAACGTGTAACTATAAGTTTTGTTTCGTATTTAAGAGACCTTGTAGACGAAGCACCTACGACAAATTATAAATGTGAATGTAATTTTATTATGCGAACGGTACCGCATTGTATACATAATGTATGGATGTCCAAGCTTCCTGTGCATTTACTCCGAAAAAAAAATATATTTTTCTTTTTGTTCTTGTAACTAATGTTTTTTTTTTTTAATTTGAGAACATAACTATAATGATAGGTTATATTCTAGGCTCTTAAGTTTTTTCGATAAAATTATAAAAAATAAAAAGTCTATTTCAACAAAATATTTGATCAAAATCATTTCCGTATATGACTGAAATAAAAATCATAAAATAATTGATATTTTATTATTATTATTAAATAAAATAAACCTTGTATTATTCTTTGTTTTGACATTTAACATTGTTTTTGTTATTGAGTCTGTATTCGAGTTATCGTTGGTTTCTGATACCAACATTCTTGTGAATATATTGTTATCTTTGTTCTGTCCAAAGATAATGAGAGGGATGACGATATTTTTCATACAGGGATTTTGGTCTCAGAAACTTTAACCAACTTGACACACTCTCGCCATTAAACAAACTGGGAAAATGTCGAAATGCTTACGTCGTACCATCTTGTTGGTAAACATCTGTTATTGGTTTCACCGCAATATCACATAACATTGTTTCGTTCGGATAATATTGCCATTTTAGCAAAATACACTTTCAAAACTAACTTATCCTTAAATTGTCTAATTATAGCTATTGGGCATCGCTAGCCAACGATCTAAGCTAGCTAGAGGAAGTAGCTAGCTACCATTAATATGGCTTTTTGGAAGCATTTCTTATATGTATTTTACTAGCTGTCGGCCGCGACTCCGCCCGCGCGGAATTAAAAAAAAACTTAATAAGACTGTTCCACATGTATGTCAAATTTCAGTGAGATCCGTTGAGCCGTTTTGAAGATACTTTCTAACAAACATCCATCCATCTAAACATTCGCAATTATGTTAGTATGATTTTTCGATTTTCTAGGGAATTCAGCTGCCCTCCCTTAAACAGACAACGCCCATGGCTCATCCCCAAAAAGTGATGTCACGGGCAAAGTTAGTATCAATAAAAATATAGTATTAGTAGGTTGATATGTACTATTGCAATTAGTATTCCTAGATCGTGATGTTATTTATGATTATAGAAAAGCGATAATAAAGCTAATAGTCAACACAATAAATCTGTCAAAAGAAATGATGTCAATTGATTTTGCCTTGTCTAAACGTCATGCGTGCATTTGAAGAGCTATGGATTAAACCTGTAAGTTATTAATATACTAGCTGTCGCCCGCGACTCTGTCCGCGCAAAATAAAAAAAAAATGGTAGCCTATGTTTACTTCCAGGCTATGTTCTACATCTATGCCAAATTTCATCGAGATCCATGCAGCCGTTCTGTAAATACCTTCAAACAAACATTCATTCACCTAAACATTTGCATTTATAATATTAGTAAGATTTCACGTATTTTTTGTAATATAAAAAAACGCAAATGTACCTATGACTTCAATGCTTTGAAGTCGTTTAATAAAAGCTATATATTGTCGTATTATATATAGGCTGCATGAAACTGATTATCTACCAATATGTTTTACGAGATTGACCAACATATATGCTATAATTATAAAACTATTTGTTAATAAAAAACAAAATAAACTAAGAACTGTATCACCACGATAATTAGGGAAGGTGTACAATTCGACCATTACTTTGTAAAAATAAGTTTAGTCATTTACACTATAAGTTACCAAGGAATTTTGTAAATATAAACCCGCTTAATTACAAACAAAAAACATTACCCTTCTTAGTTGACTTTTCAAGGTTAAATTAACAACATGACGTTTAAAGTGAAAGGGGTCGCATACTTTCTCTATATCCTGACAGAGTTATGATACGTGAGAGCTTATAAACAGTTATAATGATACTAAGCTAGCCCGACTGAGTTGGACCACATCCAAGATGATTGCGAAGTACACGTTAGCTCTGTAGTTACTGTAATTTGTAACTGGCCACAAATCAAGGCATAAATAACTGTCAGTGACATCTATTTGAATAATTAAAAAAAAGTTGAAGAGTTTTTTAATCTGCATGGATGATTGCTTTAGTTTAGTAAAATTTTTTTTACGGGTAGTTGCTTTACTACCTTAGTAATATTATCTTTTTGATTGCAATTAAAAATGATGTAAATATATTTGAATGTTATTTTCAAGTAAAAAAATAATGAAACGTTATTTTTTATTGTATAAAAGGACGTGCTACTTTAATTTACTATTTAATTAGTAAGATTAATTTGAATTTATTAGATATTTATAATTAACTTATTTTATATATTAAAATTAGATTTAAACAACCCCCAAGAAAGAAGATGTCATATGTTAGGACATTTTGTTAAAAAAAAAACAAAAACAGGCAAACATTTACGTACCATAAGTCCAACACCTTAATTTATAATTCAATCACGAATTTCGTGCACGACACATAATTAGAATATTACAGTAACATTATAAATAATATTAAAATAAATAATCACAAACTCTTTAAAATGCAAATTGACGTAAACTTTTTTAGGTTTGAAATACCTGTGTGCGTTGTTGTCTTGACGGGTTTTCTGCAAGATTGACCACAAGTCCGCAAGTCCGCGCTTACGCACCGCTACCAAGTTGCCTTGTGATGTTGTATTTCAATAAAATGATATAGCCACTGCAAGTCAGTTCGCATAAATAGTTACAACAATTACAATTAATTAAACAGCGATAATTGGTTATTATTTGATGGCCGTATACATGCTGCTTCAAACACTTTCTTATTCTGTCTGGTTTGACAAAATAAAGTCTGTTAACGATACCTAATTAACAATGTATGTATGTATAATTCAAAAAATAAATTAAAACACTTGACACAAAGAAAATTTAAGTAAATAAATGAATCGATACAATTGTTAAAAAAAACCTTGTGATAGTTAAATCAATTTTGATTTTAAAAATAATCGTAATCTGGAAGGATTATGTCGTGGATGTTTGTCTTCAGATTGGATCAGAGTTATGATTTGGGACGGTGAGGGTCTTTAAAGATATTAAAAGCGACGGCCCTATTTCCACTGGCGCGATTAACCTGCCTTTTCTATTTCCATGAGCGAGTTTTTGATAGTTCTGGTGCGACTGATAGCTGTGACTCTCATATAAATAAATCGCACACGGCCTCAATTTACGTCTAACTTAGTGGAAAATTATTCAGTAAGTGTAATTAGGCAGACTTATGTATACCTAGTCGCCTTGAAACGAATTATGTTTCTTCCCGTTAGTTTTGTCACACATTTTATGATAGTAATTAATCTGTTTTTTATTTACGAAAGTTTCCTTTTAAACCTTTTGTAGTTTTTGGTAACATAAACTGAAGTCTCGTATCAAAATATTATCTATATAATGGCCTTAGTACTATGTAAAAGTCTAATAAAAATCCCTTTTCTTGTCATCTTAATTGTTTTAAAAGCATATTTAAAAAAAACAATTTTTTACAATAACAATCAACGAGAAAAATAAGAAACAAATTCTTGCGTAGCTGGCTAAAGTTATATAAATATTATGTATAACTTTGAATGTAATTTTAAAACTCGATTTTAGCAAAAACATACGCACGATAAATATCAAGGCAATTTATTAGTACAAGTTATTTGTTTATCTACTTGTGTCTTAATAGGGTTAACCAAAATAGATTGTCTAGTCGTAAGATTTAAAAGATATGTAAAATTAAGTAAGCATTGCTTTTTTTATATTAAAAGGTGACAAACGAGCAAGTGGCCTAAATTCGTCGAAACAGCGAAGCGACTGCAACCCATAGACAATCGCAATTGGATGTAGGAGGGACGCACGCAGACAATATTTCCCCTTCATATGCATCACCTTCTGCGTCAAATCCAAATCCCTTTTCTAACATTTCCTCATAAGAAAAGGGTGGGAAGGCTACGACTTAAGGTCCATCAAGAAACGAGCGTATCACCATCTCAAAGGCCGGCAACGAATGCGGTTCCTCTAGTATTGCTGATGTCCATGGGCGTCGTTGAACACCTGGTGTTCCGCTGCTCGTTTGCTTATGTTATGTTGTATAAAAAAAAGGCAGAATGGACTAAATTTGACCTTCAGTAGCACACTCATCAGATGAAATGCGGAATTGCTTGTTGTTGCTGGTGATTGCCACTGTTGGACAATGACAATAAGTGTTTGCCATCCTATAGTCTTTGAAATTTAACTCGAAATAATAATGTTAACAGATGTTTTGCCAATGTAAAATGGCGGTTGAACTGAACTTATCATAGACACATGTATTTTATAATCTGCTGAAAACTATAAGAATAGTATTGTTATGAATAATTTCTACCGTTATACGTCTAGTACGATTACAAAGCAAGTTTTTTTTTTTATAACAGAAGGGGGCAAACGAGCAGCGGGAACACCGAGGTGTTCAACGACGTGTGTTTGGTGTATGGAATGCTAGTTGATATTTTTCAATGTTTAAATTACGTAAATACTAAACAGTAAATAATTATAATTACATTAACAAATTAATGTATTATACAATCTGTAAATGAGTTTACTAATGGTTATTTAGATAATTGCGTTTGCTGATATATCAACATATTTCTAAGAAATATTAAAACTCTGTAGCAATTATTTGCTGCAATAATCAACCTGGAATTGTCCTTACAATAGGGTTACAGCCTAGTTAGTTAGTTGTCGCTAAGACTTATAGCCGCACAGACCAGCCAGTTTGACCGGACATTTGGTTAGAAAGGTCGGACACTCTAAATTATTTAGGATTTTGTCTCAGTATTAATAGATACGACACTCTTGTTTGCGAAATGTAAAAAACCCTACCAAAAGCCGGACAATCCGGATACCGTTTATTTTTCCGGGACACGCAATCAAAAAGCCTACCTATGTCCGGCGTCATCCGGAAGCCCGGCAACGCTATTTAAACATAGAGATTGAAGTCGTCCGTGGCTACTTTAGCTAGTGGAAAAGGGGCTTAAACATTTATATCAACCGTTGTTTTTTTTAATTTATGCTGATCAAATTTCTTGTTGAAAGTGAAATAGAGAAATAGGTAAACATGACTGAAATTAACGGCCATTACCGGTTCATTGAAACAAGTATTTCGAATAAATAAAGACATGGTATTAAAATTGAATAGTAAAGGTTGTTAATGAATTTAAATGTATGCGTTGTATAGTAAATAACGAAATTAAAACAGTTCGAAGGTCACTAGTATGTACAGGTCGATTTTTATTAAGTAAAAAATTATAAATTTTAATTATAATATATTTGAATTGTAAATTGGATAGAACGTAAGAAAATTGTTTATTTAGAAAGGGATAGACTGGGATTTAGATGATAATCCAGTTTTTATTATGAAGTTTTTTTTATAAGAGAAGGGGATAAATGTAGTGATCGACGACACCCATGTACATTCGCAACACCAGAGGAACTGCAGATGCGTTTCGTGAATCTAATTAAGAAGGGAATGAAGATTAAAATGACGAATGCTTGATCGAGCTGGAGAAAGAAAAGATCACCAGGTATGCGAAATATAAAGGTACTGTTACTCGTGTGGAAACTTTTGTAAATTATCCAAATAATTGAACCACTTCTTCTCTAGAGATGCTTCGAGCTTGTAAAAATAAATTCAATGCTATTCGTGAATTTGAGAGGATACATCTGCATATACTGGCATTAGATAAGGAAAAAATAGGCCTACGTAGGAACATAAACGTAACTATATTTAAGACATTTCACCGCGGATCCAAATTACTGCGTTCAGGCTTCGCAAACAGGCGTTGTTACTTTTTAGTACATTTTGTTTGAGAATGATTTTTTAGTCTGTTTTATTTTTATAAATTAATAAATTTCAGTAATTATGTGGCTTAGGAATTTTAACAAAAAAAAACTATTGGCACCATGTTCTTCGAGCCTTTAACAAAGTGTAAAATGTCAATAAAGGTATATTTTTTTTAATATTTAAAAAGTCAACACGTCAAAATAATGCTGTCAAAAAATGTACGAATCAGCGTATAATTTGAAATATTTTTTATCAAAATTATGTTGCGCATTGTAAGATCTTGTAAAATATATCAAAATGTGAATTGGCTCGATGAAAATATATTTAAATGTTCATATAAATGTGTCAGATATGCTGTGAATTTATCGTACAAAGTACTACAACAGATTATAGGTACTCCGAGCGACATAGCGCCACCTCTATGCATATTACACGATTTGTTAAGTAACAAAAAGCAATGGAATAGCATCGGAAAGACAATAAACAATTTAACAAAGCGGCCAGTGGTCATTGTCGATCTCAGAAATCACGGCATGAGTCCACACACAAGCTCCCATAAGTACGAAGAAATGGCGATCGATGTTCAAAATTTATTAAAGAAATTATCAGTAGACAAAGCTTTTTTCCTTGGACATGGAATCGGTGGAAAAACGGCAATGTGTATTGCATTATTGGCGGTAAATTGGGTAGACATTTATTGACACATAACAAGTTTTTAATCATCATCAGCTCACTATACATATCACTGAAGAGCTCGGAGTCTACCCTAAGTTAGGTACTAGGCCATAGTGAACCACGCTGACCTAATGAGGGTTGACTTCACACATATCCTTGACTTTCTTTGCAGATATGTGCAGGTTTCATCACGATGTTTTCCTTCACCTTAAGAACGTCGGATAACTGTAGCTACATATAAATGAAAATCGGAAAAACATATTGATACATGGCGGGATTCGAACCCAGGACCTGCACAATGCAATTAAGTGCTGAACCCCTGAGCCACCGACGGTCAATATGTTTTTAATTTTGTCCTAAGTATAATTTAAAGGAAATACATAGTGCGAATATTTGTTATGATATTGTTGTTATTTAAAACTTTGGACTACACCTTTATTATAATACAATTTATAAGCAGAAAACACAATTAATTATTTAATTTACGAACATATTAATTAGTTTTGTTGATTTAAAAAAATCTCAATTAGTAGCCTATGTTCTTCTAAACTATGTTCTACATCTATGCCAAAATTTAGCGAGATCCATCCAGCTGTTCTAGACATACCTTTTAACAAACATCCATCCATCTAAACATTCGTATTTATAATAGTTAGTAAGATTAACGTTATTAATTTTGGAACCAAGTCTGGAAGAAATGGATATTGACACGATACAATCAGTAGGCTGTCCAATTGAAACAGAGTATAAATACCGGCTAGCAAAAAAATAAAAGAAAAGAAAAACTGCACGTGTAGTAAAATAGCCAATTGGTTTTTCTAGCCGAAAGTGGTAGCGGGTGTTATGATAATCGATGTATCACCAGCTTCATCACCTAAACAATTTGACGAGCTATATTCAGATATATTTACAATAATGAAGAAAATAACTTTCAAAAATGAGACGAAACTGGAAGCGACACAAGCTAGAATAAGAAAAGAACTAAAAGAGAGTTTACATGATGACATCGTTATGGATTTAATAATATCCAATGTTGTCCTAAAATCTGATTTAACTATAGGCTGGACGTGCAATCTTGATGTTTTAATTAGAAATTTTAATAATATGACCTCCTTCCCGAAAAGGTTAAAAGGAAACACATATCATGGACCGACTTTATTTATTGGTGGCCAGTTATCGGAATATTTGCCGTAAGTGTTACATAAAAAAATATTTTTATTAATCAATGGAATTACAAAAAATCGCCTTTTTGATAGTTCTGTACCTGGAATCTTATCTTTGTTGCATTTGTAATTCGTGTAAACTTCATTTTCACATTTTGTACCTATTGTCTCCGTAAATGTTACATTAAAATAACTCTAATATTTGTCTTGTCGCATATTTATAAAACAATCACATCATTATTATCAACCTGCCCTTATACTTACGGAGTGTCAGCACAGTATGTACACCTCCATACATCTCTAACAGCCGCCATATTTGATTTCACCTCTTTCTTACGCATATCCTCTTGCATACAATCCATTCATACTTTTTTGATCGTCCTCTATTACTTTTTAAATTACATTTATTAAGCATTCAAATAAATCTTAAATATTGTCATACAAACTTTCATCTATTCCCTATTGTTTAAGTCCTTTAAAATATTTTATATTTTGTTTAATTTCAGACCGGACGATTTGCCAACAATTCGCGATTTTTTTCCTGAAGCGGTTATTACGTATTTGAGAAGCACAAATCACAATTTACACTTAGAAGACACAAGAGGTTTTCTTGAAATAATTATTCCCCGCCTTAAATAATTGCAACACTGATAATGTGGCCAGTATGAACTACTCTCAACAAGTTTGAGTGGGATTTTTGATGTAAAATATTATTTTACCTATATATTTTATAATATTAAATGAATATATATTTTTTAATTTATATTGTAATATCTAGGATATCTATAATATGTGTAAAATATAAAATAAATATCAATATTTTTGACACTGACATTTCAATCAACGTCATTCAAAGATGCTTTTCGTTTTGCAACAATAAAAATATAATACAATGATATGGAAATATGCTATACAGTAAGAATTTACGATTACTTTTAAAAAACAAAAGTAAATATAATTTCATCAGATCAGTTGTTAATTTAGCATACAGAGTTCATGGTAAGCAGGATCTCGACAATCCAATTATAATTCTTCATGGCTTATTGGGTTCTAAAAGAAATTGGGAAAGTATGTCGAAAAAGATAGTTCATGTCACTAATAAGACTGTGATTGCTGTGGACGCTCGTAACCATGGCGACAGCCCTCATCATCACAGCCATACATATCCTGAACTTGCATCGGATGTGAAACACCTAATGGATTCATTAAGTATCAAAAAGGCGGACATTATTGGCCACAGTATGGGAGGAAGGACTGGTATGGTTTTAGCACTCACTGAGGTTATTATTTCTGAAAATTATATTGTTTAGACTACTTTATAACAGTAAGTTTCCGCTGCCGAAACATCTATACAAAATTATATTGCAGTCTCTTCAACAGAGAACTAAAGGGGGTGACCATTATTTTAAGTGGCCGTGGAATCGAACGATTATTGGGTCATTATTTAGATGAACTATTATCAATATGTAGTAAATTTATAATACTTAATTGCAAGATTAAATATTTAGATTTAAGAGCACCTGCAACCGATAAGTTGACTAGCTTTTGGCCGTGACTCCACCGCCATATACCATCCACATTACCTGGATTGTTGTCATTCCTCAACGATACTCAATGCATATCAACGTTATGGAACGATTTATCGTCGGTGATATTTTTAAGCTAATACGAAGTAAAAGAAGAAAGAAGCTAGCCTATATCTTTCTCAAAGGTCGGCAACTCATCGGTGTCGATGATCGCTTCGGTGTTTCGGCGCTCGTTTTCCCTCTTATTAAAAAAAAAGAGATCGACTCTACTTACAATTTTTTAAAGTTTTCTTGTTTTTAAACGTGTGACTATACTTATATTGTTTTCAGCCAGCAAGCGTATCAAGGTTAGTCGTGGTAGATATTTCTCCAATATCAACCGCAGGAGTTTTAAATGATTTTATACCAAACGTTTTGAAAACAATGAAAAGCATTAGCTTCGATGGAATCAATGATGTAAATAAAGCAAAGGCATATGCCAAAAAGTTATTACAGTCTAAATCAATCAATGCTGATACTATTGGTTTTATTTTGATGAATATCGGTGTCACGCCATACAAAACAGTGGGATGGTCTTGTAATGTTGAAGTGCTAAGTAAATATTTTATAGATATTGCTAATTTTCCTAACATGTCAGGGAAGAAATACACCGGTTTGACTTTATTTCTCGGAGGCGGGGAATCACCTTATATCCCGTAAGTCATCGTGTTTTTCCCTAGTAACTTTTGATAGAACTACGAATATTGTTCAAAGTACTTTGTGTTTAATATACTACTGAAGAGGAACGGATTAGTTCATCTAGTCCTCGTGTACTATAAACTCTAATCCCAAGAGGTAATAGTACAGGTACAAGTGAAGTCTCCTGGTAGAAATTCTAATATTCTTTGTAGTTTTGTATAATCGTGACATTGATTATTATTAAAGAGATTAATACACATACTTTCCAATAAATAGAACGTAAAAATGTAAAGTTTGCTTTACTTTTGCAATCGTTTTATTTTAAAATAGCGCTTTGTAACTTTCGTTGCCCATTACATTGCAAGGAAATTTAAGAATACAAATCATAATTTATTACAAATAAAACATGACCTATTTTACAGGCAAGAAGACATCAATGGAATTAAGACTTTATTTCCAAAAGCTGAACTAAAGTACATCGAAGACGCCGGTCATAATGTTCACGCTGACAGTCCGACGGAATTTTTACAAATTGTAACCCGTTTTTTATTGTTGAATTAAAGATGTAAATGTTTTTAAATTATCATTAGTAATTTAATATTGTTCAGAAAATAGGACATGGCAAATCGTCCCGTAGAATTGTGTTCAATCTGCATTATTTGGTTACTTCAATTAGTTTAGTGCTATGGAGGCAATAAGAATCTTCCTGCTTTGATTTCAAATACATCATTCTTGCAAAAAAAAATCTAATACATTTAGCTGCTTTAGGAAGTTAATCATAATTTCTAGGTGGCTGAAACGCCATAAAAGCTCTTTGCCGGATTCCTTAAATTAAATCACAACTCAATTGACAGTGACAACTTGTGACAACTGACAATTTCAAAAAATGTAAAAAAAAGATAGACTGTCAAATTTTTAGTTTAAATTTATCTCATATTTTCTTCTCTTTCTCTATAAAATACAAAATGATTCTGAATAAATTATGCCATAAGAACATATTGCGACAAATAAAAATCCCGGCGTTGTCGCAAATAGCAATTCCCAGACTATATTCTTCCACCGACTCCAGTATATCCGAAACAGTGGACTTGGCTTATGCTTCTTATGAGAGTACATCGGATGAAAACTGTTCTAGACCTCCTTTGATCATTCTTCATGGGCTCTTGGGATCGAAAAATAACTGGAATAGTATGAGTAAAGCAATTCATCGAACAACTGGAAGGAAAGTGATAAGTATTGATGCTAGAAATCATGGTGATAGTCGGCATTCATCACAACACACCTATATACATATGGCTCATGATGTTATGAAGCTCCTGAAAAAGTTAGATCTTTCCAAAGTGTCCGTGTTAGGGCACAGTATGGGTGGACGAACAGCTATGGTTTTGTCACTGCTATGTGTAAGTTGTACGTAATTTTTGGCATTATTTTATATATTTTATAGATTAAATAAGTTCCATAGAAGTGAACAATTTCTTTTTATACAGGTTTTATATAGCATTTTATCTACATATTTCTTTTCTTTTCAGTCTGACCTTGTATCAAGTCTTGTAGTGGTTGATATATCACCAGTGAAAACTAGTCCACAAATATACTCTATGGTTAGTTTATTTGATGCCATGTCGGGAGTCAGCATTAGATCTGGAATAGCAATGTCTAAGGCCAGGAAATTAGCAGATGAACAACTAAAGGCAATAATTCCTGATATAAACTTGAGAAATTTTCTGATAACGAACTTGGTGCAGACTAATACTGGTTCGTACTCCTGGAGAGTGAATCTGCCAGCACTGAAAGACAACTTTCAATCACATATTTCTTGTTTCCCAAATAATTTGAAGGGTTTACAATATTGTGGACCGAGCCTCTTTGTTGGTGGATCACTTTCTGATTATATTGGGTAAGTTAGAATGTTTTGATTCATTTTCTATTGCTTACAAAGATGACCAAGTATGTGTCTTTGTTGTTATAATTACAGCTGTATTGAGTTAGAAATATGAAAGGTATGTAAAGTTGGGAAAAATTATTTACAACAAAACCTCATTTAAGTTTAGGAAATTAGAATTTATATTAAGACAATATTATAAAAATTAAATATTGTAGACATTTAATTTAATTTTAAATATGGTCATAATATTAAGAAATAATGAACTGGATGAGTTTTACATGGCAATTTGTGATCACTAATGTGATATAACATAATATTCTTGTAAAAATTAAAAAATCGCAATATTTTTAATGATTTCTGTATTCTTTGCAGGAGGTATGACTTGCCAGAGATACAAGAATATTTCCCCTTGGCAGAACTTACATTTATAGAAGGAGCTGGTCATTGGGTTCATAGTCAGAAACCTGAGAAGTTTCTAGAAGTTGTTTGCAAATTTCTTACTGAAAAATAATAGCACAAAATCTCACTAGTACAATTATTGTGATGTAGGCTATATTTTATTAGATATATCATACTAGTTTAAAATATACAAAGTTATTTGTTGAAAAATTATGTTTTTGTTACAATAAACAATAAGTTTTCCTCTATGCGCCGACTTTTTTACTTTATCTATTAAAACTAACCCAACAGCGTGGTTGTGAGAATGGCAACATGGATGTATGTCATGAAATTTGGCTCAAAAAGTAAAGAACCCAGAGCTGTATAAATTTTTATTAAAAAGTTGAATGAAAAATGACATTGACAGTTGACGCATGTCAGAAAGGAAGAAGAATTGTGTTTGTGGAAACTGTTCAAAACAGAAAAATAAAGCGTTTTATTTTGTTAATAGGACCATTTTGTAGATTAACTTGTGCTCTGCTCAGTAGTTAATAAATTCTTTTTTGATCTAATGTTATAAGTACCACATAAACAAAGAAATGGCTTCTGAAAATAATATCACAAAACCTGGGGCAGCTGCCTTGGAAAATATGTCTTTATTACAAAAAGAAAGTTCTGTCTTCAAAGTTCCAAAAGTACCTAAGAAAAAAGTTGTAAAGAAAACTGAAGTTTTAGACGAAGAGCAGTATGTGGAGGTAAAAACAATTTCGATCTTTACATACTTTTTAATATTTAATTTATCTTCATAGTAGAAGTAGAGATATCATTTTTAAGTACAAAAAATACCAATTTTACAGGGTATTGCAAAAATAATTCAAAGAGATTTTTTCCCGGATTTGGAGAAACTAAAAGCTCAGAATGATTATTTGGAAGCAACAGAGAATAAAGATTATGCAAGACTTCAAGAATTGACAAGAAAATACAGTGGCAGTAGACCTCCTACTGAACCATGTAAGTTATTGACGACTCATATATAATAACAATGTTTATATTTTATATAGACTTTAATATCCTAAAAAATTATGTTGTGTATATTTTCAATCTTAACACATTAAATGCTAAAAGAGTATTAGTAGGTCAAGTGAGAAATATTGAATGTGTTAAATAATTACTAGTTGTTTTCCATTTGTTGAAATTCAAATATAATTCATAAAGATATTTTCATTTTCAGTTAAAAAAAGGTTTTGTGAACATATTATTTTAAATTGCTCAATATGCTTAAAAAGGGTTTTCCTGTTATGTATTAAGATATTATTTTTTTACAGACAATTCACCAGCCACATTTGATACTCCTGGTGTGGACAGACCGCTGTCACCATCAACTTCAATACAAAAAGTACCTGAGACAGAACAAACAACAGAAAAGTGTAGAGATATCACTGAAAATCACAGTTTAGGTTAGTCTTAAAATTATGTTAAAAACAGTTTAAATCTTACTAATATTATAAATAAGAAAGGCTAGATGATTGGATGTTTGTTTGAAGGTATCTTCAGAATGGCTAAACAGATCTTGATGAAGTTTAGCATACATATAGAAAATCGTCTGGAAGAACACATAGGCTTAAGGCATAGGCTTTAAGAGTGATAGAACCCGCTTTAACATCTTCGCACAAATTGGCCAGGTTCGCCCGGTGAAATACCACCACCACAAAGAAAACAGGCGTGAAGTAGAAGAAATTCCGCGTTTCGTCTGATGAGTGTGTGTCCTGGAGGCCTAATTTAGTCCTCTTTCCCTTCCCACCCTTTTCTTATAAGGAAAGGATGGGAAGTGGAAGTGGACTTTGCGGATGAGAGGATGCATGGCAAGGGAAAATATTTTCTTTCTGTGCATCCTCTCCGTCAATTTAAGGTAGGCAACGCATATGCAATTGCGTATGTCTATGGGCAACGGTCGAATTTTAGCGAATTCAGGTGGCCGCTCGCTCGTTTACCGCCTTCTGATATAAAAGAAAAAAAAGGCTACTAATTATGTTTTTTAATTGTGTGCAGACGGAGTTGCAAGCGACAGCTAAATGATAGTATTAGTAAGATAGGTCTCTTATACTATTACTTGTTACAGATTCATTCCTAGCGAAGCATACAAGTGAAGATAATGCAAGCTATGATCGCGTGATTGCTTTAGAAGACAAGAAACGTGCTACAAAGTTAGCATCTCAGTTTGAGGCGGAGGTGAAGTCTGCAGCGTTAGCTGATGCAGCGCTTGCCTTGCCCTCTATAGAGGAACAGGCAGATCAAACGGAAAGACCACATGAGGTAAGCAACCAAGGTTTTTTTTAGTATTAAGTGTATATTTTGTAGAGGATCAAAATTTTTATGCTATACTAGCTGACGCTCGCGACTTTTTACGCGCACGATTAAAAAAATATAGATAGTAGCCGGTTGTCAGAGCTACTGAATATGCATATAAAATTTCATCAAAATTGGTCAAACCGTTTCTTAGTACTTTGGTAACTAACATTGTGACACAATAATTGTTAATATAGTATTTATTTTAAAAAGTGTTTCACTATGACTTTGTCTTTAATATTAAAACACTTATTAGCAAACTGCTTAAACATTGATTAGGTGGAAAAAAATAATATGTATGACCGAACTGAAATCTAGAAATGAGTTTACTTTCAGTGTAATAATTGTTAAAATCAGTCTGCTGTTAGGAAGAATATCCGACACTGCCGGTGTACTGGCGCAACACTAGCCTTATTAAAATATCAATGTTTATGTCCCCTCACTAATCATTCTGACACTTGACTTTGTAACGAAAGCGCGCCATTCGTGCCAAATAACTTTTAAATTTAACAAAAACAAATAATTTATCTCAAATATGTACGTAATTTGTTTACAGTTGGATACATGGAAGTATAAAGCAAAGAACTACATAATGTACGTGCCCGCAGGGGCGGAGTCCCAGCGGCCGCCGCCGAAGCCCGAGCTCCGACATATGAACACGAGGCTTAGGGCTCCACCGTTCGATCATGTGAAGAACAAAGAAGCAATCACTGCTATTGCTAAAACTCAGGTAAACATCTAACTAAAATCTAAATAAATGCGAATGTTTAGAAGGATGGACAATTGTTAGTTGTCATCAGACCGGATTAGCAGATTGTGCTGACATTTGGCCTAGATGTACACATAGGCACTTCTGTCTAGTGCCCTACCTCACTCAACCCTGAGTATTTCAACTTATTCTGTAAGTAACTGAGACTTGGTTATATATATATAATATTTTCGATTGATTTTTATATATACAGCGTGTCCCAAAATTCAACGATAAATCTGAAATGGTGTATAGCCAGATCGATAACTACACGGGGAAAATATTTAAAGAAAATCCATCTCTTTTTGTTTAAAAGTTACCGAACCGAAAACTCTTTTTTGAACACTTAATAATTCTAACGAACAGCAATTGATTTTAATATATTTATATATTATATTAATACTGTTCGTTAGTCTGGCTAAAGCTCGAGAACGGCTGAACGGATTTATCTTAACTTGGTCTTGAAATGTTCGTGGAGGTCTAGGGAAGGTTTAAAAGGAAAGAAAAAATTGAATAATTGTCGGGAAACCCGTTTAGGAACTTTTTTTTTAATTCCACGCGGACGGAGTCGCTGGCGACAGCTACTTAGACAATAAAATGTTGTTTCAGGACGCGAGTATATCAGGTAAGATAGGTGTGGACGGAGTGAGTCTGTGCACGGAGAAGTCGGGCGAACCGTACACGTACGTGGCGACGCCCTCCCCGCGGCCGGGCGCCGGACCCGACCAGTCCCCCCTCATGACCTGGGGAGAGATAGAGGGCACGCCCTTCCGTCTTGATGGAGGAGACACACCATTACCAGCGTAAGTATTATTTTTGTAGTGCCCTGAACTATATTTAAATGTGTGTTGGAGCTTATTTTAAATAGTCATAAAAAATAATTATAATTTTTTTATATGAAGGTTCATTATTATAGTGTGTATCAAAGGTTTATCAGCACTTTAATACTAAGCCGTGTGCCCTAATTTTAGTCTTGTTATAAGAAAAGGATGGAAAAGGGTTTTGGATTTGTCGGAGGAGGGGAAATCTTCCCGTGTTCCATCCGCAGTCGATTAAAATTGGGCAACACATTATTTGAAGATGTCTATGGGTAGTAGCTTATCTATTTCAGCGAATTCAGACGGCAATTGCTCGTTTGCCACCTCATAATTAAAAAAATGGTGAAAGTTTAATTGTAAACATATGTATGTGGGGCACAGTGTGGGTGCGGGGGCGGCGTACCGCATGCTGGAGGGCGGAGCACGCGAGCGACTGGCGCTGCAGTTGGCAGAGCGCGCCGCACGACGACGCAGACCTACAACACCTCGCACCGCGCCACACACACCTAGGTATACTTTTCAGATATCTTGTCGGCTCAGAACGAGTCACTATACAGAACAATGTTAGGTGTAAAGAAATAAAGAGTTGGCGATGGAGCAATGCGCAGTTCAAGGTCAACCAACAAAAATATTAAAAAAAACATCGCACACTCGTTAACACAGGACTACACAGCCACTTTTATTTACACATATTGTCTTCTGTTTCATTCTCTTTGAAAAAAAAACGGAGACCACAATATCATTGTCTTTCAAACCAACAGTTAAATCGTCATTAAGGCAAACTCAGTATCGTAAAATCGTCATTAAGACAGTCCCTTAGTGTAGCATTTGTATTGTTATTAAGAGAAAAACGGATCACAATTCTTACGTAATAATCTAACGTACAGTGTAAATTTCACTTCAATATAATTGATTAAAAAACTAAAATTCTAAAATAAGGCAAATTATCGAAAAATATCCACGTTAATTTAAAATTAATATCCTGATTTGTTTTAATCTTAATTTATATTCCACAGTTTCCGTACAAACACAGAGAGATTGGCAAGCATGTCACCTGCGGCAAGGAAACTGGCAGCAAAACATCTCTTGTCACCAAGATTGAAGTTAACACCGAATGATATGGGAATAGCTCACAGCACCACGCCAAAGACAACTCCGCACAGGACGCCGCTAGTGGCAACACCGAACACCAATAAACTGGCAACACCAGCTACTGACGGTGTTGCCAGAAATGATACGCTCACAGATAATTTGCTACAAATAAATGTAGCTAAGCGGACGCGATTAAAAGCTCAAGATTTTTTTAATACAAGCTAATTTGTATTTTAAATTAATTAAAAATATTTATGTATAATACTTTTTTATTTAACCTGTTGTAGCAATATAAATCTTACTAATATTATAAATGCGACGTAACGGATCTTGATGAATTTTGTCATAGATGTAGAACATAGTCTGGAAGAACACGTAGACTACTATTTTTTTTATTCCGCGCGGGCTTTATAGAAATTATCATTTCTGAAATGAGTTAAAATAATTATATAACTAAATGCTTATTAAAAAAAATCAAATAAAACATCATCTTTTTTGTAAAATAAATTTATTTTTTTTTCAATTGTGAATTGAAGATTGTATGGAAAAATATTGCCATACGAATAAATACACTTTTCAAATGTTTTACTATGCTCTATATACCTTAATAGTATATTGTCATAAAAATAAAATTGAATAATTATTAGAATACATAATTAATTGCTAGGATACGATATCAGTCGTATTATATTACATTAAAATAAATATTAATCTCAGTTAAAATAAATTTGTTCGATACATAGATGCGAAAATGTCATTTTTCGCGGTCTTTATATTCTATATTGTAAAAGATTAATGAAAGTTTTAATTTTGTGAGACAAAAAATATCAAAGTTATTGAAGAATTTATGAGTTTTAACGAAAAATATAAAATTTATAAGTTCATCGAAATACACATTCGTTTGATGAATAGGGGAGTATCGGTCAGTTATATTTGACCTTGTCTTAATATCTCGATATTGATCGTAACACCTAATTGGGCCTAACACGAATATTTGTGTAAAGTGCTATCGTATTGTCATCGATAAAATTTATATTAAAATTGTAGCAATCGGGCTTAAAGTACAGTAAAAATCTCATACTAATTTCGACGTATTTGATGATAGGCCCACTAGCTAGTCGTGAACGAGACAAGTCATCTCCATAATGCAATTTTACTTACGAAACTTTTTGCATAATTAGCCACGGTCAATTTACAAGTATCCAGTTTACTTTCACAGACAGAATATTTATTGATATGCATAAAAAACTTATATCTATATGGTAAATGTCTTAACAGAAAAAAATAATACTTTTACATAAAGTATATATATAAATTAGTTTTTTAAATTGGCAACATTTATTTTCAAACGTCATATTGCGTGCTTACGAAATACTTAAATTAAATGCATTGTTAACAAAGAGTTTAGAAATAAAAACAAATAATACGTATAAAGGTATTTGTTCTGAATAGTAATAGACCACTTAAACACTCTGAGTGCGATTAAAAGTTTTTTTACATAGGAACAATTAATCACCATGTCAAAACAGATAACGTGGCTTTATACCAAGGTAACTCAGGCGGTGGTTTGTTATACTCCGCGTTTGTTTTTGGTTCTGTATTGTCGACAGGATCTTCAACAAATATATTGACTAAAGACGCTTTTATACCGAATCTAAAGAAAGCTAGATAAGGGAAATATTTCATTAGTAATAAACTAAAAAGGAAGTTTAAATTTAAGTACAATTTTCCTATATACGTCGAATAGAATGCATACAAAATACTGCTAACTGCTAACTTATATTTAGCAGCGAATGGTAGGATTTTGTATTCTGGTATTGATTCAATCGTGTCATAATCATGTAGGTAAAGTAAGCGAGGAGGTCGCTCGTTTATTCCTTCTATAGCTGGCCGAGAAGTAAATACTGTTGAATCTACGCCTGGAATAATAAAAAAAAAGTCAAACTTAACTATTGTCAAAATAAATATGATATGAAGAATTACAGCAATATATGATTTCGACGAATGAGGTTTTATTCGATCCGTTTTCTTCGCCCAGCATAAAAGGTACATTGACCTATACAGGACGCACCGCACGCACGGTCCGCAACGGATTTAAGTTTGCTTTGTATGATTTTACAAAGCTGCCACCATCATTCGCGCCGCCCGCATTGAAAGACGGCATTTATCAACAAGGAATCCGTTGCGGGCCGTTCGGGTGCGTACGGCGCGGGCAAATGGACGCGTACCTTGGTAGGACAACATACAGTATTTTTTTTTTCAAGGTTCACTTTGCTGTCCGTCCGTCTGTCAAGACCTTTTTTTTAATCTTTTGGCACAGTAATTTGTGCTATGCATTGATAGTTTATTTATAATTTGCAATATTCACACTATTAGTAAATTGTTTCTATTTAAAGTGTTATTCATTAATTTGAAATGTAGTTATTAAGTTACAAGTTAAATAATATCAGATAATTGTTTTCTAATGCTTTTATAATAATAGTAATTATGGTCAAAAGACATTTTTGTTTATGTACTACCAAAGATAAAATACAATATTCGATTCTTGAAATCAATCGAGTAAAAATATTTGTTCATCCTATAAACCAGTGGTTCCGAAACTTATTTTGTCTACTGTTTACTTTGAGAATAAATATTTTTTAGCGCCCCCATATTTTCACATATTCAAAAACCACTATAACTTCAAATTAAATTATTGTGACCTATATATGTATATTAACGGTGAATTCTAAACGAAACTTTTAC
The DNA here is from genome assembly GCF_000836235.2 of Papilio xuthus. Classification (NCBI taxonomy): domain Eukaryota; kingdom Metazoa; phylum Arthropoda; class Insecta; order Lepidoptera; family Papilionidae; genus Papilio; species Papilio xuthus. The sequence goes on along the minus strand of NW_013530970.1, from coordinate 1,621,251 downwards.
TATAACCCGCAACTTGAAACCTGCAGCGACCACAAGGGAGCGTCGCCCACTTTGGGAAAGACTGCTATAAACAGTAAACTATGTTTTCTAGATTATTTATGTTCTCTTTAGTAAGCGAGGGTCTCTGAGACCAAATTCCCCGTATAAAACATATGGTTAACTCTGTTTTGTCAAAGAAAAATGACGACGATATATTTTATACCGAACTTTTGGTCTCAGAAACCAACGGTCAGAATATTATTAAGAAAAACCTCCGATAAGCAAAAACCATGTAACTAATCGTTGCTAGCACCAAAATCTTTTCATAAAATTTGACAAAACAGAGATAAAAATATGTTTTTAACAAGGATCTTAGTTCCAGAAACCCACGATAAGAAATCAACTATTTTAAATTATAACAAGACAATAAAAAATCATCTGCTCACCAGTATCTTCAGATTTGTCCTTCAAATGTTCACGTAGTCTGTCCTGGAAGTCAGCTCTCTCCTTTTCAGTGTACACATAACCGGGTACATCTGCTAAATGCCGAGTCCAGTATAACAATGCAGATGTATTGACTGTCGGATTGACAGACCACATCCCTTCCAACATTACCCTGGCCATATGCTCGAAGTACTCCGGCACATGGTCCAAAGAAGGCGTGAATACGCGCTCTAATAGCAGCTGGCACACCTGCTTTGTTTCTTGTAAGTTTTTACGGCAGATATTGTACCTGTGAACAAATAATGTCTTAAAGATTAATTAAATAAATAAATTAAATTTGGTATAGATGTAGAACATAGTCTAGAAGAACACATAGGCACGTTCGGGCCGAGTCGCGGGCGACAGGTATAGTGAAAGCAAAGAGGAAGTTTAAAAAAACTAATGCACTTATTGGCTTGATGGTATGATCTGTCTGGTTTTCAAATATTCTTTTTAAAATTAAAAATAGATCTTACCGATCCTGCAGTCCAATCATGTTTCCGATAACCCTCCAGAAATGTATGTAGCTTTCCCAGTCTTCTGATTGCATCGGTCTGATGCTGAATTTGTCCGGCTTAAGTATTGAAAAGCCGATAAAACCGAACTGTGTTAGCGCCATGTCTCGTTGTGAGACTCTGCCTATACCCTTCATCTTGGCGGCGATGTCCGCGCGAACGTGGCGACATCTTACAGTGTACAATGATCGCCAAGATCTATTACGGAAAAATATTAAGTGACATCAAATAAACATGAAGTTACGTGAGAATTCGATAACCTCTAACGGTCTAACGGTCAACGTTAGACCACTAAAATGTCGATAATGGAATTTTTTTCCTTTCCAATTAAACGCCTTAAATAATTTAATGTAAACTTGCAACGTCTTATAACAGATTTTGAACATTATTTTTTTAGCCTCTTTTTTAGATTGTAAGATAAAGTTATGTGTACAGTTGTTTTATCACCTGGAATATTTGACATTTACGAATTTTAGTAACAAATGTGAATTGTCTGTGGTGATGTTTAATCTTTGACTTTTACGTGAAATAGAATATATTATACCTACATGCTGCCAGGTTTCAGATCATTCTCGAACCAGGCGACGGTGTGTAGTAATGTGGACAGGTATCTCCTGTAGGCGGTGTATTGGGAACTAGATCGGCGCGAGCTGACGAGGACCCTCAGGATGGAGGGCACTGCGAATACAGCCACAAGGCCGAGCAGCATCGATGACGTCAGTGAGAAGCAGTTGTCCCAATAGAAGCGACGCCCCCTGTACACGGAATTATATACAACATTCATAATTAAATATTTTTTAACTGTGTCAAATTTCACATTAGTCCCTTTCGCGCTATTTCCTTAAAATTATTAAGATACTTTTAAAGAGTTGTATTAACGTACTGATTGTATTTCTTCTCGCTGTACCATTCGGGATAGTCCATTCGTATATCTTCGGGTTTCTCTTTGTCAGAGGACTGTTCACTTGCTTCCTTCTTGAAAAGACCATCCACGAATTCCTCCACTGAAAATTAAAACTAGCTTTTAGAATGACTAATGTTTCGAGCCACGTTCTCTGTGATAGTGTTCTAGAACTTAGCAAAAGAAAAAAAATATTTTTAACCGACTTCAAAAAGGTTGAGTTACAGTTCAGTTTCTTTATGGCATTCCCTAAGCGGACTGGGCTAATGTCGAGTATTTATTGTTTTATTCTTGTTTGGAACTGTCAACAATACACTGTTCATGGACAAGTCTCTTGTGCATACGAGTGGTGCAAACTCTAGAATTATCCATAAACAAAGAGGTTACAAATCGTCTGTATGTTTTTTTTAAATATTTGAAACAATAATTTCCAGCCAGTCCAGTAACAAATTCTATGTCCTCTTTACTTGTTTATTGCAGGTCTATTATGTATGATATTGGTGTTGCACATATAAGATTGAATGACATGACAAGCGACGGTTTATTTGTGTCGGATGTGCACAACACTAACATGTATTTATGTAGTCCGTTTCAATTACGGCCACAATTGCGATGTAAGAGCTCCCTTCCTACTTGCGGTGACACGATCGAGTTAAAAGAAAAGTGTCAATAACTTTTTAAGTGTAAAAGTGATACTAAAGTATAAATATTATAGAATTTTGTAAAGACGTTTTCCGCAGACTTAGGCACAATCGGAACAATTTATAAGCCTTAAGTTCATTAGAGAAATGAGGAAAATAGTAACTACCTACGTCGAAAAATCCCCGCTGAGAAAAGTTCACATTAATATATGGAAGTGTTAACGTTTCCTTTTCATAGGTTCATGAAAGTGTACATGTTAAATGTCAATTTGCTCGTCACATTCCCAAAGAGTTATTCCAATAAAATACCATAGTTTGGCTTCTTCGGTCCACTGGTAGGGAACCATTGTTTTTGCTAATTAAAAAAAATGCTGTTGTCTTTGTTTTTTCCGGCAGTGTCCCGACAGTGATAAATAACAGTAAATGTACAGAATTATACAAGTTTTAAATTAAGAAAATACAGCAAAAAGTATGTATTAACCTCTACATGTATTTATCGTTCACAGAATCAAGTTACAAAAAGATGCAGTCGATTAAAACAATAAAAAATTGGAAACTGCACTCAACACCTACTTTGTATGTTTTTCACTGATTTGTTTACAAACTGACTAGTTATATTGTAAACTATTAAACAACAATGTTGAATATGTAACTTCTATAATAAATAATTTATAACGTTACCCATTGAAACTAATCTTTAAACATGTAGGACATATTTATTATTAACATGTCTGAGATGACAAAAAGATGCTAATTATTAGATATGGAATTTGCCAGTAATTTGATGCATCCAGTAACATTTGTACGTGAAAGTTTTTAAAAGCATTTTATTATTTACGTTCTAATTTCAAACCACATAAATATTATATTGGCTCTCTAGCAGCTCAATTAGAAACCTATAGCTGTCTCTTTCACTGTAAACAGGTATTTTTTATAATGTGAATATTACGGTTATTTCGTTTACTCATTATTATTAACTTACCGCTCAAATCCATTGCTAGTTCCTGTCTTGGTTATAAATTACGAAATAACTTTTAATCGCTGCTAATAAAAACAAATAATGACACAATATGTGAACAAAGAACCAATCCGCGCGGCGCGCGAATACGCACTATTTGCCTGCTCTCACTCCGTTGCCGTTGCCGTTATTTCACGTTGACAGTTCGAAAACCGCATTGGCACTAAGCGCTCTAGCGGTATGCGGCAGTACTACGCGTTCTAGATAAGAATTATTCTGATCCACTGATCTGTCAAAAATTGCTAGTAAAGTTTCAATAAAATATAATTTGCGAAAGTTATATTTCGTAGTAGACGCATTATTCTATTGGCCTAATCGCCTATCATTGGTAGGCTGACAACGAAATTGTGTAAAAATTATTTTATCAATTCGCATATTCTAATTTTAAAAAAATCATCTGTTTTATTCAATCACTTATTTTTTCGTTTTTGCAGCGATGAGGTTATAATATGGAAGAGGTTGTATGGACATTCTTACTTGGAACATTTAATATGCTATGTCATAATGTTGCATGTCGCATATCTTTTCTAAGTTCCTATTATTTTTTTATTAATTCGATAACAACACGGTAAGAACAAGCAAACGTGTAGCTATACAACTGTGTTCCGTATCGCGCATACGACCGTGAGCTTCGAATCCAGAGAACTAGTAATAATACATATTGCTGTCTCGGTCTTGTCAAAGAGAATGAAAGAGATGGCAATATACTTTTGAAAGTGTGAAATGTCATTACAATCAAATCATTCGTCCATTTCAAGCAATTAAAATACATTTATTGTGTAGTGTTTTTAAACAATTATTTTATTTTACATTAATTAATGAAATTTCAAATAGCTATAAGTTTTCTTTTTATTACCAGGATTTAGATATTTTAATTTTCAAAGAAATACAATAGATATTACTGCAGAAATTGACTTGAAAATTAAGTAGGTTAGTTTTGATATCCGATGATAAAAATAATGTGATTAAAATTATTAAAGTTCCTTACATACGTAATGTCTGATTTTGGAGATAAGCTTTATGTACTCATATAAGGATTATAATCATGAGACGTGAGTAAACTGAGTGACCTTTTATGTAATTGACATACGAGATACGTCGAGTTCGGTGTAGACCAACAAAGATACCCGGTGGGCATAATTCAAAATAAATCTTATATATAAAATTCTCTTGTCACAGTTTTCGTTCCCATACTCCTCCGAGACGGCTTGACCGATTCTCATGAAATTTTGTGATCATATTGAGTAGGTGTGAGAATCGGCCAACATCTATTTTTAATCCCGCGCAGACGGAATCGCGGGCGACAGCTAGTTATATATAAAAAGTTCACTAACGTTCCCAGTGAACACTATAAAAGTGTACTTTTATTAATATTTTTCTGAAAAGTTATCGTTAACTTATAGCTTCAAATGTATAATAAGCTCATACTTTGCATATGTGAAGCAGATCATTGAATCGACTCGCAGATCAGCTCAATTTGAACCTGCATAGACTTATGATCGGACTCTATGAGACTCGCAGGCTAGTATATAATAATAAAATGAGAGGTTAAACATATTTTTGCATTAAAAAATGGGCATGCCAAGTGATAATCAATTACAATGCAATTTTTCAATTATCTCAAAGATAAAAATAATCTTTTAAAAAACAAGTCCAAAGTCACGGATTTGATGTAATCCTAGTTTCTACTTACAACACTCGCAATAAAACATACCAGCTTTTGCCCGCGACTTTCTCTGTGCGAAATTAAAATAAAAAACTTATAACAGACTATGTTCTATGTCTATGCAAAATTTCAGCAAGATCCGTTAAGCCGTTCTGGAGAAAACTTCTAGAAACTTTCTTATTTATTACATTAGCAAGAATGTACAATAATATTATGAATTAATTTGTTATATAATAATGAAAAATAAAATTCTGCTTATAATTTCATATAATTATTTATTTTAAGCTAAATTATTTCCTAATGATGTTATGCTCATTACGCCATTACATTTCATTTCAAACATACAATATTTTAATAATGATATGGTCACTATAAGATTCCTAGCAGAGACTGAGAAAATAACAAACTTGTTTTTACATCTCACAACTTTTTACACTAAAAAACTACGTTACAAGACTTTTTTTGACAAGTTTTATTTTTGTTGTTTTTGCCAATACAAACTGTTAACCATAGACAATCTATAATATACGCTGAAATTCAGAAATTCCAACTTTTTCTTTTATTTGCAAAGTAATGGCCGCCATCCGTCATGTGACAGTTCTTTTGTTTACTTAAATTCGACCTTGGATTTAAACGATAGAAAACATAAATGTTGGAATTGTAGGCAATTTTTTATAAATATTTTATGCTATAATATTACGTTTGGATTAAAAATAATTAATGAAATAACTTTCATTCTTTACCGACGATACAACTGTATATACATCAACATTATCTTTGTTTTTTTTAAAAAAAAACAAGTACTGGCAAAACGTACACTATAATAATAAAAAGTTATATTTTCCATTTCACAATTTAATTATCAACTAAATGACATATACTATATACTATTAAAGTCTAGCGCAATGAGACTAGACAATAGATTATATAATTTAATTAGACTAGACTATCAAGAACTAAAAGATTAATAGACATCATGCGAAGTATAGCCTGATCAGGACAATAGAAAACCTGTCATGACGATATTACGCTCCCTTTGGAACATTATAACTACGTCACTACGACTAATGTCATTGAAAATTTATTTCATTATTTTAAATCCATAGATAATAACACTTTTTTTCTCCGCCGGTTATAACTTTTTTCAAATTTTAATATGTGAAATCATTACGAACACAAAAATTACGCTATGATTGTACGTACTCATTGCAAGAAATTAGTTCCCTAGTTTCTGTCAAGTGTCCAGGTCTTCTATATTCTTGATCCGGCTATACCTTTAAATTGTAAAGAAAATTGTACAGAGATTTTATCGAGGTTATTCTAGAAATTTTGTTACGTTTGTTATCTTGTTACGTTCAACTTTATCTTGCAATATTTTGATACAAAGATTAACCCTATCTTATGATACACAATAATTATGATAATTAATTTAAATCCATACAAACAACATCTGTTTAATATTTATGTAGAATAATTCAAGATTTGAACAAACAGGCTGACAAGGACAAACTGCGAATTTGATAATAACAATTTGGTAAACAGACAAAATTATAAAGTTTTTTTTTTAAATGAACGTTCATGTCCTTGGTCTTTCTGTACTTAAAAAAATTGTTTCGAATAATATATTTTTTTATAAGAGAAGGGTGCAAACGAGCAGCGAGAACACCTAGGTGTTCAACGACGCCCATGGACGTCAGCAGTATCAGAGGAACCACAGATGCGTTGCCAACAAGATACAATAGCTTTGTACCAATGTAATTTAGTCGTTTGTTTTTTAAAGACGGAATTAGGTTTTAATCCAGAGTTGTCTAAGGGAAAGTTGAATAAATATCTCGCTGATACCTTAATATTGAACATTAAAAAAGTCATTTTTGGATGACGTTTCATTAACTTAATAATAAATAAAAAAGTTGCATTTAGAAATCTTCGTCCGTAGTACGTGGTGTATATTCTTGTGAAGTAAGAATGAAACATAAGCTTCAATCTTGAAAATAGAGATAGTTCTTTATATTCTGGTATCGTTTCGAAGGAATTATAATCTCTCACGTACAAAAGGCGCTTCTTGCTTGAATTTTCAATAAAAGGCTTCGACATTAGTGTGAAGGAGTCAACGCCTGTGAAAAAAATATAGCAAACTTTAAATGCGGCAGAACTGATATGCTTGTAAGAATATTCTGACAGGCCGATTACGATTCCATGAAAGATTGTCTTTGAGTTTAAAATTTTTTTTCCTTTTCTGGCTTAATTCAAGTCATCTTACCGTCTCAATTTGGTTATTTTATTAGAAAAGAACGGAAAAGGGAGGGTATAGATGAGAAATCGTTTTTTCTGTAGTTTCGACCCATTTCTTCCCACTTGATGATCATTTGCGACTCTTTCGCTTGTTCTTCTTGGTTTGCCGCTAGATTAGCGAATCTATTCCTATTTCTTACCAAGCGAAACAGGTCTTTGATGCGTGGTTTATTTGTTGCTAATGCCATACAGCGGTCGATTAATACTTAACTCAAAAGTTTCATTTATTAATAAGTACTGATAGGGTTCTGAATTAACCTACCTGTATCTTCTGAACTGCCGTTTAATTTATCTTTCAACAGTTGTTGGAATTGAATCCTCTCCCCTTCCGTGTACACGTACCCTGGCACTTCCGCTAAATACTTAGTCCAGTAGAGCAAGGAGGGCGTGTTGACTGTAGGGTTGGCTGAGGACACTCCCTCCAGCATGATGTGGGCCATGTACTCGAAGTACTCCGGTGGATAAGTCAGGTAAGGAGTGTACACTCGCTGTAGTATCAATTGGCAAACTTGTCGCGTCTCTTCGACACTATTCCGACATATATTGTATCTGGCAACATAAGTTTTATTATTTTTTTAATCTACCGTTCGTTTAATAGTATAGTCAAACAAGGATTATAGAGAGGTGAGAGGCGCTGCTATCGCGGTAAGTTATGTCAGAATATATAAAAACCTACTTAGACAAAGAAAATGACATAAAAGGAAACAATCACCGTACGAAAAGGATCTTGTTACACTTTTTTGACGTAGATAAAGTGGCGCTAGTGAGCTGTCATAGTTAAATTTGACATATTCCTACCAGGTCAGATGGCTTTGTTGGTCTATGACTACCCTCCACATATTACGTTAGTTCATTCGTCTGATCTTTATTAGTCTGTCCATTCCTCCGTTCTTTCGTTCACTCATTCATTCGTTCTCTTTTAAACTTAATATTATTTTATAAATACCTTCATTCGTTTTGTGTCAATTTAGTAAAATGTATGTACATCATTTTTATGTTTGTCAAAACATATTTACCTGTCTTCGATACCAATCATATATCCTATAACGCGCCAAAACTGATTATAAGCATCCCAGTCGTCCTTCTGTAACGTCTCGACTCCAAATTTCTCCGGCTTCAAAAACGTGAAGCCAATGAACCCGAAGAGTGTCAGAGCAAGGTCTCTCTGACATATGATCCCTTGTCCCTTTAGCATCGCTGCTTTGCTCATAAGAATATGACGTTTGCGAACTTTATAAACAGATTCCCAGGAACTAAAATAGAAAACAAAGGTTAAGACTTATTATGACGTCAAAAATGTTTAAAAATAGGTTAAGTCTAGAACGTCACTGCAGCGAAACTTGTATTAACTAATGTTGCTATCCTTATCATTGTCTTTGACAAAACAAAGACAACAATATATGTTAGTGATCTGCAATCGACACCCGTGTGTGTTATATTTAAATTGTTGCTTTTTATACGCTTTTTATCGTAACATGGCGTTGATGACATTTCAGTTAAATAAAATACGTCAGTAAAATGACGTGAATCGGGATATAATAGGGTTATAAGAACAAATAAACTTTATTTACGCAATCACTTGATAATATTTACCGAAGTCTATTAAGTTTTTATAGAAGAATGGCAAATGAGGACGCGTTCACTAATTAAATTAAAAGAACGAAGAGACCGTTGACTGGTATGCAAAAGTAGGCTTATCTTTTAATGGACATAGAACGGAACGTACAGAAAAAGGATGCTTTCTATACGTCCCCTTCTCACCCAAATCTACCCCCCTTCGCATTCTCTTCTTACAACCAAATTCTGGTAAGGGGAAAAGAACTAAAATTAAGCCTTCGGTACATAATTGTAAGCTAAACGTTTAAATACTTCCACTTCAAACCTGTCTTCTGTGTAGTCGTGGTATTGCACAAGGAAGATATTCCTGCAACATCTTTTTTTCTATATGCCTTTCCTATCTTACGTGAATTGTAAATCTTAAAAGGTTGCTTACTCACTGGCTGCCTGGTTTGAGGTCAGTTTCAAACCAGGAGACTGCGTGGAGGAAAGTTGAGAGGTAACGCTTGAACGCTGGGTACACGTCGTTGGAACGTCGCGCGCCCACGAGGATCTTTAGTATAGAAGGCACGGCGAGTACATTCACCAAGCCAAGTAACATCGCCAGGGTTAAGCCGTAGCAGTTGTGCCAGTAGAAACGACGAGCTCTGGTATATGGAGACAACATTCATATTATTTTATAGTCATTTATCATATCAGTATTTTTTTAAAAGAGTTTGAATTTTTTTTTTGTGGCAACATTACCATACGCTATTGACGTGACACGTGTTATATCATTTACTCTCTCTCTCTCTTTTTCTTTCTCCCTAAGATAATGAGAGGGATGAGGATAGGTTTCAATTTCATAACAGTTGAGTTTCACCAGTCAACATTTGCTTTTAATTTCCCGAATGAAGAATTTTTATCTTCGCTTTATTGAGACTTTTGTGCAGTAAATGGCCAAATCAATTTGAAGAATGAGGTGTCATTTTATCTGTATTTTCGGGAGTATTTTTTAAATATAAATGTATATATAATTAAGATTTTATGATGTAGATTAGGTATAAGAGTTTAACTTACTGATTGAAGTTTACTTCGTCGTACCATTTCGGTAGTGTTTGTACTAGATTGTCTGCTGTTTTTACATCAGAAGGTGACTCTGTAGCTTCCTTGCTCAAAAGTTGCTCAACGAAATCTTCCACTGAAACCAGAGACATAATAATTAATAGATACAACAAAATGAAACAAACAATTATCTATGATTTGTTACCTCTAGGTATAATATAAAGACTAATACTAGATACTGTCGACCGAGACTCCCTCTGCGCGGAATTAAAAAAAATAGTAGCCGATCTGTTCTTTTAGACTGTGTGTTTGTGTGTTCGACGTATCTATTGAGTCGTTCTGGAGATACTATCCATCTAAACATTCGCATTTATGATGTTAGTAATATTTAGGGAAATGTTTGAAATGTCTGCTCTAATTGTGACTTTCGACTCGTAACAAATTTATTTTAAAATTGCCATCCCTTTCAGTCTCTTTGAAAAGAACGGAGATAAAAATCACGGTAAATAACTTATTTGTATTCGATTGAATACAATGTAAAAAATAATATCAAAAAGTAAAAGATTTTGCAAAATTACAACTTCCTTAAACCTTGATATTTGCAATGTTTTTGAGGTGTTTTGAAAAATTTTTTAATATGTTTTAATTTTTTTAAATAACATTTTATTTTTTTTAAATGTCAGCAGTGAATGTTGCTGATATAATTTTGAGTGGTATCAAAAAACAAAAACCAGATTTGGCAAATAACGAAAAGTCACACAAAGCATTATCTCTGTTCGATATTTTAAAAAATTTAAATTATTAAAACACAGAAGTTCAAAAATAGAAAAACACAATAGTAAACGATGTCATCAAATCTGAGCGAGGGGCTAAACAATTTGCATTCGCTTTGAAGCGATTCCATAACGAATTTCAAAAATTTATAAAATTAATAATTGTTACCCGCGACTCTGTTCGCGCAGTATTAAAAAGATAATAATTAATAGCCTATGTGTTCTTCCAGTTTAAATGTTTAGATGGATGCTGGAGATACCTTCAAACAAACATATGCATGTTTGTTTGAAGGTATCTCCAGAACGGCTGAACGGATCTCAATAAAATTTGCCTTGCTTGTAGAACATAGTCTGACAGATCACACAATTTATTTTTAATTCCGCGCGGACGGAGACACGGGCGTCAGCTAGAAATTAAATATTTGTATACAATAAACATTAGTGGAATATAACTTATTAAATGTCAAACAACGAATTATTTAATTCTATCACTTGGTGTTGTCCGCTAATGGATGTAAGTACTAAAATATTTTTCCGTACATTTTGTTATGTTTTCCTTTCATATCTTTAAATAGCTGTCGCCCGCGACTCCGTCCGCGTGGATATATAAAAAACTTAATTAGTATAGTCCACCCATCCATCCATCCACATCACATCCATCTTAACATTCGCATTTATAATTTTAGTAAGTTAAATAAAAAGCAGCTATTCAAGGCATAAATTCGAAAAAAAATATGAATAAATAGTATTCTATGTCCGTCTCCTGGCTCTAAGCTACCTCTTCACCAATTTTCAGGCATATCGGTAAAACCGTTCTTGAGTTATAAATAGTGTAACTAACACGACTTTCTTTTATATATATATAGATTATTACCTGTTGTGGATTTTGAAAAATCTATCTTAGCGCTTGCTTATGTAAAGATAGGCTGAGTAAAATCGGTTATGAAAATTGAACTTTCTATCTCATGGAACTTTCAATCGGAATTCTAATTAAAATATAAAAAAATTGCTTTTTCCTTTATTCTTTAAAACGACATAATTAAAATGTTGACAAACAAAAAGAAACATTTTTTAATATTTTTAGTTTAGTGCGAGGCATAGCCAAAAAATTTACACTACGTTCCATTTTATATTAGAAGAAAAAATTCCTTTCCTTTACGTTTATAAAAATATGCAATTAAAAAATACTAATATCACTGCAAATAAAACCAAAATCTCTTTTAAACTATACTTTTTATGTTTAAAAAAAGAATTTTCGCATTTGTTTATTTATAATTACTTTATTATGATATTAAAACTTTAAACTATACTTTCTATTATTTTATCAGTTATAAAAAGTATTAATAAAAATTTTAAAACTTTTCTACCTGGCTGAAATACAGCTCTGTTTGAAAAATGACATTAACACAGATTAAAAAAATGAGCATTAAAAGTTCATATTGGTATATACTCTTAATTTAATTTTTTAATACTCAAATTAATTAGATTAATGATATGGGAAAATATATTACCAGCAGAAAAACAATTATATATTTTACATGAAGAGTCTTAAATCTATGATATTAAATAAAATATTAAAAACGAATAATTAACTAAAATATATTATTAAAAGGAGTCCCTTAAGGCAAGATTCCGAAGATACTGGCAGCGTTCCCCCTTTGAATAGCTATACTAATTCTTTGACCGAGGTAGCTGCCAGCTCTTCGATCCCCTGCGATGTCGATTAACTTTTTTGAAATTTCCTTAAAAAGCCTTCAATTTACTAATATTTAAAAAACAATTATTATTTATTTTTTTTAAATATTAGTATAAATAAATTATTTAAAAAATCTACTTAAAGTACACTAAAAAAATAAAATAAAATCTTATAAAAAGAGCTTACTATTCTTTCAGATGATTCATCAGCTTTTCAATTATTTTAAAACATCACAAACACCGAATTTATTTTCCTAAATAATCCGTTAATTCATTGATTTTTAAAAGATAACAATGCCTTCACGATGGAACACTGACAATTGTTCAGACGAAATGAAATCAAAATGCATCATGTTAAAAAAAGAAAGAAAATGAACCAGTTCACTCTTAAGTTTTTTTTTTAATCTGTAATAATTGAACAAACAACTAATTCATTATTTAAATATTGCAAAAACACAGTGATTATTTGTTTTTAAGTGCATGGTCAAATTAATGTACTTTCAAATTTTATTTTTTTGGTTATTTTGATGTTTATTAATCATTGCATCCTTCTGTTTACGTCAGATATATTATACAATTAATTTACATCAATTATCATAATTGAAATAATCTATTAGATTAATTAAGTTCGTTTAAAAATATCATTTTCAAATAATCGTGCCGCGTCAGTGATGGAGAAATTTACAAGGAAACTTTTTGCTTGGTATGGAAATAGTTATCGTGCGGAGGTGACCAACATAGCACAGTTTGCTAATTAACCAAATTAAAAAAAAAATAATGAAATAAAAATTAGTCTCAAATACACAATAGATATAACTATTCTACCTGGTTTTTTTTTAATCTGTCCGGACGAAGTCACTGGCATAAGTTAGTAAGCTATATTTATGACTACATTTTTTTTAATTCCACCTGCACGAAGTCACTGGCGTAAGCTACTGATCTATATTTATCGCTGGACTTTTTTTTTAATTCCGCTCGGACGAAGTCACTGGCATAGGCTAGTAGCTATATTTATTACAAGAGTTTTTTTTTAAATTCCGCCTGTACGAAGTTACTTGCATAGGCTAGAAGGCTATATTTATGACTAGACTTTTTTGTAATTCCGCTCGGACGAAGTCACTGGCATAGGCTAGTAGGCTATATTTACAAATAGTTTTTTTTTTAATTTCGCCCGGAAGTCTAGGCAAACTGCTATTAATGTCCTTAGAATACTAATAATTCCGTACTTAGCTGGAGTCACGTTAATAATCAATGACATCTCTTTTCTTTTATGAACCTATTTTTTTCAATTCACTAATTTAATGTGTAACTATTAATATTAGGTATTGTTAGGAAGAAAATCCGACTTTGTGCCGGTGTACTGGCCTGGTAACACTAGCCTTACTAAAATGTCGACGTTTATGTCCCTTGACTATTCTATTCTGACACTTGTTAACGAAAGCACGCCATTCGCGCCAAAGGATTCTAATTAATAATGTTTAACAGTACATAGTATGGGAGGTTAGGAGGGAGCAACGTTGTCGAGAAAGATATTCAGGTCAGCTGATTTTATGATATGTCGTCCTTCTTGCTCTTAAATAACATAATATTAAAATTACAGACATTCTAAAAAACTTTGAAATTTTACAAAAAAAAATGATTTAGAAAATCGCTTCTGGCACATATTTAGCAACGTCAAAAATATCTGGTAATAAAAAAGGTATGTCAGGTAGACTTATTTAAAAACAAAAATTTAAAAATTACGTGTTTTAAAATGATTTTAATATCCAGGATAAGTACGTCAACAAGGTGGATGCGCAGTAGTGAACGCAACCACTACCGACTGCCAGACTGCCTAGACTCTATTCGAAAGTGCAAGAAGGAAGATTCTTTTTTTATTACGTTGCTACCTCCCGTATTAACAGATGTTAAAGTGGATACAAATAAATTCTAAAGCCTACGTTAATGTTAGTAATATGCAAATAAAATAGTAATAAAAATTTCAATATTCATATAAAAATAATAAAAAAAAACAACCATGATAACTTAATGGTACAATAGGGAGATGATATTTTAATTCTATAAATCACAGCTAAAGAACATTTATATGAAAATCCGGATCAATATAATTATAAGGTTCTTTTCCACTAGCTCGATAAGGACAATGGCCGCGACAATCAAAATTAAACTATAAAATAATAGTACAAATTCCCCCTGTTTAGGAAAGTGACACAGAAGAGAAGACATGACAAAATATAGACCGACAAGGCTATCTGAATCGGTGAGAATGAAACAATTATCTTACTTTTTAATGCCTTTTTTTAAGAATATTTTTGCAGTCGATTAATTTTTTAATTATTTTTTTTAATTCGTTATAGAATATAAGACCCAGTGAAAACGTGTCTTTATAAAGCTAAAGCGGAATTCTTTCTAAAACTTAATTGCTTTAAGGCTAATCTTGATATATTACACTTGTAAATTTATTCCGTTGTAAAATTATTTTTAATATATTTCCACCTCATTTGCGTCATCGAAAACAAGCCTAATCTAATATACGGGTGATTCTTAATTAACGGATTAGCGTGAATTCTTAATGGAAAGGAATGTGAACTCATAAGTTCATTCCCAAAGATTAGTTGTTATTTCATAGTAAAAATTATTACGATTTTAATTTACGTCTTACACAATATTATGTCTACAAATGTAATAATTTTCTACGAACAAGCAAATTTAAAAATATGCGAAAATTAAATTTTTAATGGAGCTCTAAAAAGCAGACGTTTTTTTAAACTCAATTTTCCTCTGCCTCCACAAATCTATTAATTCCAGATCCGCTCATTAAGAATCAGCATGTATATTAAATGATTCGGGTGTTTAATTTTTATTAATTTATAAAATGAGTCATATCAGTTAAGCCAATTTAAAAAAATGGATTATTTATTTTGTAGAAAATTTATTTACGTCACTAAGATGAGACGCAAGAAGTAGGCCCTCTTTTATAAAACTCTCATATTATTCTGTAATTTGGCAGAATTGGAGGATTACCTTTAACCCGAAAAAAAGACAATTGGAAGGATTGGATTGACCCTTGTTCTGCCTCGTAAATTGGCATTTCTTTGTTTTTGTTTATTGCCGAACGTAATAATTATTAAATAAAAGCCTTGAAAGTAAAGGCACCAATTAATAACAATAACAAAATACAGATGTAAATTAACAAACAAGATCGCAATAATAGGAATATTTTATAAATTCTTTTTATCGTATCAATTACATGACATATGCAATCTAAACTGGATAAATGAAAGTCTAAGGTTCAGCGATATTTTTCTCGCTTATAAAGGTTTATCTCTAATCCGTGTTTCTCGCTTATCGAGGTCGAGTCGTAACAAGTCCATTGGTTAATGTAAACAATGTTAAACTCAATATAACCTACCTGTAATATCTTCCATGACGTAAAAACAAACAAACTTTTTTAATACAAAAGCACGGAAGCTAAAATTTTATATTTTTCTCTAGTTCGACGTACTCTCAATAAGGTTCGTAGCAAAATGATCGATAAAATGCCTACTGATTTAATCGTAGATTATAAGTTATTCTTAAAGTTATTATGGTGAAATCTTTATATCTTCTATAAATATTAATATAACCTCCTTCTTTTTGAAGTCGGCTAAAAAGACGAGTGGCTCAATGTAAAATAAAAAAAAAAAGATATTTATTTCGTACACATGACGTATTTGCCTAGCTTAGAACGAAAAATTTTTAAAATTTTTGTCTGTCTGTTTTATTCCGCATGAATTACGCGGTAGAGACATCGTCGTCGAGTGGAGTAAAATATAGGTTAGAAAAAAAATACAAGTATTTAACAAAAAACAATTTATTAAACACATTTTATATAGTAAAATATAACTTGACATATTCCTTGATATCTAATAGACTGTGTTCACCTAAGATTGGTTATGGAAAACAAGGTTTTTAAAGGTTCCGTACCTCGGAAGATAAAAACGGGACCGTTCTGGGATCACTTTGTTGTCCGTCTGTCTGATAAGACTCTTTTTCTCAGGAGCGCGTGAAGGTATCAAACTGGAATTTATTTAAATACAGTTTTTCTTAATCACACAAATAATACGACGTAGTGGAGTAGAAAGGATAAATTAAAGAAAACAAAACATTATTAAGGTAATAACAAATTATAACAAAAAAAAAAGTAAAATAAATAATTTGGAGGTTATAAAAATATTTGGAGGTTAAGTAACTGCACCTATAACTTTATAAATTTCCTCAAACTTTAATTTGTTTTTTTAATATGTTATTGTATATTGTGTTTTTATTCGTTCTATAATATATTTATTTATTTAATTTGAAAATAAGATTATGGATTTAGAAATTACGAACCCTTGGTTTCGGAGACCAAAATCTCTATACAAAATGTATTTAGGATGTATCCTTATCCGTCATTATCTTTGACAAAACACAGAGAAAAATTGCTTTAAACGGAAATTTCGGTCTCACAAACCAAAGATAAATTAACTTTCCTTAAAAAAAACCCAGCTGACTTTTGACACTCTTTGTTCAAAGCTGGAGGTGGATTTTCGAAGTGTCTGTGTTATTTATAGGATTGTCGGTTTGCAAAATGGCGTTTCATTATTTTCTTATTTATGTTAAATAATACACAAAAAAAGACATTTAAATATTTAATAATAGTTTAATTCTTCCAATAACTGTCTTACCGTCATCATAGAGAACATTGTATTTGCTTAACCTAATTTAAAATTAATTATCAATCTATACGATTTTATACATCATCAGCTTACTACAGCTACCGAGGGGCAAGGAGCCAACCCTAAGTTAATGATGATTAGGCCATAGTCAACCACGCTGGCCAAGTGCGGGTTGACTTCAAAATCTTTGAATTTCTTTGCAAATATGTGCAGCATCACGATGATTTCCTTCGCCGTAAGAACATCGGATAAATGTATATATGTTAATGGGAAATCGAAAAACACATTGGTACATGAAGGGATTCGAACCCAGGACCTGCAGATTGCAAGTCAAGTGCTTAACACCTGAGCCACCGACGCTATTTTTTAGTCGTTTAAATTTATTTTGTAAAAAAAATCAGGCACCTTATCTGTTACCATTATTACTAGTGATTTTTATTACCATTGTTAAAAGTTTATTTATTTACTAGCGGACCCGACAGACGTTGTCCTGGCTACACGTCTTTAATTTGAATAAATTAATATGAAGTTAATATTTGATGAAAATTGTGAATCTACACCATTCCCAGATCCCCTTGAACACACACAAAAAATGTCATCAAAATCGGTCCAGTCGTTTGAGAGAAGTTCAGTGACATACACACTCACAGAAGAATTATATATATAAAGATTTATAAAAGTATATACAACAGCTTAAATTATCGTACAATTACAAAGGAAAAAAATAAAAAATATATAATACACATAACTAACAATTTACCAACAGATGCATTACAACAATAGGTAATAATAAAGTTTACGCACTTAGGTTATATAGCGTGAAATAAGATTACACTGTTATACATTTTAATATTATCAACTTCATCATCGTCAGCTCACTATACGTCCCCACCGAGGGGCTCAAAGCCTATGATAAGGGTGATTAGGCCATAGTCACGCTGGCCAAGTGCCGGTTTGACTTCACACATATCTTTGAATTTCTTTTCAATTATCAACTTAGATTAAGTTAATTTAAGTATACAAATAATTTTACTTAAAGTTACTTTTTGATAAGTAAATCACACCGCCACGTGATAGCGGCACCCAGACTCACATCATTCAAAAATAGAATGAAATCAGTTCTTGTTGAGAGGGCTGTGTATACATACGAAGAATTTTTTCAGTGATTTTTTTTGTAAATCGTTCTTTAACGTGTAATTTAAACATTACCAATAAATATTTTACTGTATTGTAAGTGAAAAATATCAAAATGACTAAAGTTGAAGTCAGTACGTCGGACAAGAATCGAATCGAATTCGATTGTTGCCCTATTGTTCTAAAGCAGTGGTTCCCAAACTTATTTTGTCTACTGCCCGCTTTGAGAATAAATATTTTTTTAGCGCCCCCATATTTTCTAATATTTAAAAACCACTGTAACTTCAAATTAAATTAATTATTGTGACCTACATAGGTATAGTAAAGGAGAATTCTAAACCTCCCAGGCCTCTACACAATGTCCCCATTTTCTTTCTGGGTCTCTTGAGACCTGCAGCGCCCACAAGGGGGCGTTATCGCCCACTTTGGGAAAGACTGTTTTAAAGACTATTCACCTTTTATATATTCACTAGCTGTCGCCCTAAAAAAAGTTCCTAAACGGTTTTCCCGGCAATTATTCAATTTTTTCTAACCTCTTAAACCTGTCCTAGACCTCCACGAACATTTCAAAACCAAGATAAGATAAATCCGTTCAGCATCTCGAGTTTTAGCGAAACTAACGAACTGCAATTGATTTTATATATAAAATTCTCGTGTCACAATTTTCGTTCCCATTCTCCGAAACGGCTTGACCGATTCTCATAAAATTTTGTGAGCATATTGAATAGGTCTGAGAATCGGCCAACATTTATTTTTAATCCCGAGCGGACGGAGTCGCGGGCGACAGCTAGTATATATAGATAGATAATTGCATATTTTGTTATTTCATATCATGATGCCATTAACAAGTTTACAACTAGGTTACAAGTTTACCAAAATGCCAGTATCTCTTTATACCAAGGTGTAGGCTGAGGCCTATAATACTCTGAATTAGGCTTAACCGGTGTGTCGTCCAATGGCGATTCTTTAAACATATTAACATAGGAATTCTTAATTCCGTATAAAAAGAATGCAACGTATGGAAAATATTCTGTCAAATTAATAGAAAAAACAAAATAGGCGTTTATTAATATTCTACCGATATTTGTATTGTAAACTGCGATGAATATGGATAAAAGAGCCAGTTTATATTTCGCGGCTAAGGTTAGTTTCTTGTATTCAGGCGCATTGTCCAATGTGTCGTAATCTTTGAGATAGAGTAAACGTGGTGGTCGGTCCGGCAGACCTTCTACTCTTGCTTTTTCTACTAACAATGAAGCATCCACACCTGAAATCACAAATAGTATTTTGAATTTTTTAATCTACTTGTTTACTTAAACAGATTGTGCATAATTGGAATATCAAGTGTTAAGGAAAGTTATACGTAAATTAAGTATTTAAAATGCGTTTTCTACCCTTAAAAACAAGAACAAATAACAAAACAGAACTATTTGAAACTCTATTTACGTGTATTTTTATTTTTTTTTATTTTTATGTATATACATTTGTGTAGTCAACTACACAAATGTATATACATTTGTAAAATATTAAAAAATTGTACACACCTTTTCTTTCAAGTATACGTATTCATCAATAACATAAATTCATGATCAGAAGCATACGGATGGATACGTGCATACATATTTTTGAAACCGGGATTTTATTCAAGTTTTAGACAGATTTTGTACAGTCAGCTTAAATATTGTATACATTTTTGCAGCTGACTGTACATTAACAAGATATACAAACTTATTTACCAATATCTGGATGTTTTCCATTTAATTTTTCTTTAATGCGTCTCTGCAGATCGATTCTCTCAGGTTCAGTCAAGATATACCCGGGCACATTCGCCAGATTTTTCGTCAAGTACATCTGACTTCCTGACTCCATGGTGCCGTTCACCGCCCACATACCGTCCATCATGACACGCGCCATGTGCTCGAAGTACTCCGGCACGTTCTCCAGACACGGTGTGTACACACGCTCCAGTATCAGCTTACACGCCTCACGAGTTTCTTCTATGTTCTTACGACACAAGTTGTACCTGAATAAGAAAAAAGAAACTATAGGTCACAATAAAACAACGAATAGTCTTATTGTAGTAACTATAATACTATTCCTCGATTATCAAATGGTCAGCGTGGGCCAAAGAAATCCACTCCGACTTAATTTGTTTTAAAAAAAGCATCGCTTTATTTATAATTTTAATATTTATTTATGCAATTCTTATTTAGAGTAAGTAAAAGTACAAATTGTTCTTTGCCGTTTATAATAATATGGTACTTTATATTATAAGGTGGCAAGCGGCCGCCTGAATTCACCGAAATGGCGAAGCAACCGCTGCCCATAGCCATTCACAATTATAGATACGTTCCCTACAATCGATGGAGGAGAAAACGAACAGAAAGAGAATCTTTTCCCCCAACTATGCGTCTCCTCCATCATATCCACTTTTCTATCCTCTCCAAATAAAATGGTGGATTTAAATTGGGGCTAACCTGTCTTCTATTCCTAACATGTGGCCGATGACTCTCCACAAATGATTGTAAGCTTCCCAATCGTCTGCCTCCTGCTGGGTGACGCCGATGCGGTCCGGTTTCAATACTGCATAACCTATGAATCCGAATTGTGTCAATGCCAAATCACGCTGGGATACAGTGCCTTTATTCTTCAAGCGAGCCGCTCTCCCATTCCTCAAATGTCGACGTCGAACTGCGTATAGCGATTGCCATGAACTGAAAAAATATAAATTTTACATATATTAACGTGAATAGGAAATTAAAATTATAGCGTATACTAACAGAGAAATATGACAACATTGATCTGTAGCCAATGAGTAACAAAACTCGCTTCAATTTAATGTCTTCTTTTGGCATTTTCCTATCGATAACTCTTCATTTTGCATTCGTTTTTAAATCTCTCCTTGTCACACACTTTCCTACTCATGACATATACTTACTGTGCTGACCTTTTGCCCTATTCTTAAAACTCATCTCACTTAAATTATAAATGCGAAAGTTTGGATGAATGGAAGTATGGATGTTTGTTTGAAGGTATCTACAGAACGACTGGATGGATCTTGCTCAAATTTGACATAGATGTAGAACATAGGCTAGAAGAACACGTAGGCTACTTAGTTAAGTTTTTTTTATTCAGCTCGGACATAGTCGCGGGCGATAACTAGTGTGGTAATAAAATATTGTAAAACTTACATACTGCCAGGCTTCAATTCATATCGCAACCAAGACATAACGTGTAGAAATGTTGATAGATAACGTTTGAATGCTGTGTATTTTGAGGAGGATCGTCGTGAGCCCACTAACACTTCCAGTATCGTTGGCACTGAAAACACGGAGATTAGTCCCGAAGTCATAGATCCGGCGAGACCGAAACTGAACCTCCAGAAGAAACTTCGTCCCCTTTAACAATAAATACTTCATGTATAGAAAATGTATTATAATAAAAAATATATCTGGCTGAATGTACAGACATTTTCATAAAAAAAAAAAAAAAAAAACAAATTATTAACCTCTGTCTTTTATTTTGTGTCTCGGTATTTTTTATCGTGGATTGCTGTTGGCGCATTGTACATACAAAAACTTGTGAATATTCTTTTGGAAAAATATGACATAAAATGTTTGTTCTTTCAAGCGTTTATGAATTTTGTAATGGGTTCAGAAGGTTTTGTGTTTTTTTCGTGTAAAATACAAATCTTTTTGCTTTGTAATATTAGTGTAAATAAGTTATAATTCTAAACAGTTTTAAATTTTTTTTTTTATAATTAGTTAATTTGATTATTTTTTTATATTTTTTTAAACTTCTTACCTATTATATAAATTTTCATCGAACCATTCAGGCAGATTCATCTCCAAATCATCTTCTTTGACAGAATCTGAAGGAGTTTCGTAGGCCTCCTTGCTTAGTAGACCGTCTACATATTGATCGACTAGAACAAAAAAATAAAAAAATTAACGAAAGTATGGACATCACGTACTCTTTCTTTTTATTGTCTAACTCTATGAAAGTAGAAACAATGGCTTAAAACAATTGCGATTAGTTTATAGTTATCGCAAAACTGCAAAACATTTTGCTAAACGAACACGAGCGCAGTATAAGAAAGAAGTTTCATGTACGCGGTTGCAGAATGTTAAAAAAAATTAACATTTTCTTAATTTATTTTTTATTCCAATTGTGTTATTGTGACTGGGTGAGAATTATCATTAATCACAATTAAAAATTAAAAAAAAAACTAGTTTTTTTACACACACTACAATTTTATTAATAATTTTTTGTTTTCAGGTGTCAGAATGGTTGACACCAATCCGCGATCAATAGTAAGTACAACAAAAAATAAGATGAGTAGAAATAATGTTATTTATTTGGTGAATATTACGAGTATCCTTAAAATATTTTAAACAAAATTACACATAAGGGAACATACCCATACTACGTGACCTATTTTTTTTTTAGTTTTTTCGACCCCTCCCTCCCCTCGGTGACCACTCGTATTATATGCCAAGCCCCCTCTTCCCCTTTAGTGTTTACGTCGTATCCATAATTATGATTTTTAATCATTTCGGCGCTCGCTTGGCATATGGGAGTCAGCGCCACCAATTGTAAATTTATAAAGCGCTAAACACTGCACGCTATATTCGAATATAGGTCTTATAGGTCGAATATTTCTCTCCCTAAAATCACCTACGTGACAAAAACCTGCAAACCCCCGCTGTTGTGACTGACCGTAGTATTTTAAAGACTGCGCCCCCCTCCCCTAAACGGGTTACGTAGTATGGGTACGTTCCCTAATCATAACCACCGCTATTTTTTTTTTATATCGTAAGGTGACATTCGAGCGAGCGGCGATTTAAAATTGAAGCGACTGTTGCCCCTAGACATCCGTAATTACTGATGCCTTGGAAAAGATGCACAGAAGGAGAATATTTTCCGGAAAATCCATTTCAACTTCCCATCCTTTATTTAAAAAAAAGGATGAGAAGGGAAAGAGGACTGAAATTAGGCCTTTACTTTTTATGTCAAGATAGACAAAAATAGTAGAGTATTTTGAGAGTTTTTGTTTTGTTTCGTAACGTCCTGTCTATTTTATGTTTAACGTCTTCATTGAGTAATACAGATTGTTTAAACAATGTATTAGTTCATTTTGGATAAACATCAATTATGCAATCTTATCATTATGTTAGTCTTGTTTAACATTGCTTTGTCTTTCCATTGTTTTATTTTACGTTAACATATTACATCAACATCACATTTTAAAAACAAATGTTAAATAGAATTGCAAAATTTTGCAACCAAAAAAACCGGTAAACAAGTTGGTTACTTAAAATATAATCTTATTTATATTATATTTATTAAATATATTTTATTATAAATGCAAATGTTTAGATTGATGGGCGGGTGGATGGTATTTCCAGAACTGCTGCATGGATTTTGCTGAAATTTGGCGTATATGTAGACCATAGTATGGAAAAACACATAGGCTAATTAAGTTTTTTTTTTAATTCCTCGCGGACGGAGTCGCGGGGCACAAGATCGCAAGATTTAACTAGAATATATATATATATATATATATATATATAGTATATATATATATATATACCTCGGAGTCAGCTCCAACGATTTTCATAAAATTTAGTATATAGGAGGTTTCGGGGGCGATAAATCAATCTAGGTAGGAATCATTTTTAGAAAATGTCATTTTATTCGTGTTTTATCGATAATCAACATAAACATAAACCTAACTTTTTCTATCGGTAAGATCGAAAAATATTATTCATATTTCATCATTTTATTAGTAAATCGTACTTAAATATAATTTCCAAAAAACACAATTAGAAAAAAAAAATACCGAGCAAAGCCGGTCATCCGGGTACTATACAACTATCTATTTAAAATGTCCATTAATTTAAAATACTTTTTAATTAACTTTAACAGTAAAGAATCAGGAAGAAGAATGAACAAAATAGACGTTAAAGTATTAGATGGAGATAAACTAAAATTATTCTCGGGAAGTCCGGAAGTTTTGGAAATACCGCGGAATAATCTGCTATTACAAACAACGTCTAATATGACCCCAGTGAATATAATACAAACACGAAACCTCAGGATAACTTTGGAAACGATTTTGGGTAACGCTAAGAAATTAGCTGACAGCTTAAAGGCGCAAATAACAATAGTTCAAGAAAGAGAAGGAAGATTAAAGGACGCCATCGTCAATGGAAGGTAAATAATCTTCTAAGGATACTAATATCTTACTTCTTACTAATATTATAAATGCGAATGTTTAGATGGATCGATGGATATTTGTGTGAAAGTATCTCCGAAACGGCTTAACGGATATGGCTCAAATCTATCAATATGTATAAAAGAAAGTCGTGTTAGTTACACTATTTATAACTCAAGAACGGCTTTACCTATATCGCTGAAAATTGATGAGGAGGTAGCTTAGAGCCAGGAGACGGACATAGAATACTATTTATTCATTTTTTTTTCGAAGTGATGCCTTGAAGAGTTGCGTTTAATGTAACTTACTAATATTATAAATGCGAATGTTTAGATGGATGTTATGTGGATGGATAGATGGGTGGGCTACACTAATTAAGTTTTTTCATATACCCACGCGGACGGAGTCGCGGGCGACAGCTAGTTTAGCATAGATGTAGAATATAGTTTGTAAGAACACATAAGCTACTTATTAATTTTTCTTTTAATTACGCACGGAAGAAGTCGCGGTAGACAGCTACTTTATAAATACAATTGTTTTAGGGTTCCGTACCTCGAAAGGAAAAAAACGGAACCCATATAAGATCACTTTGTTGTCCGTCCGTCTGTCTGTCAAGACCCTTTTATTATACTAGCTCAACTACGCATTTGATGGCAAATAAAAATAACGTCAAACGTTTAAACAAAAAACAATCATGATTTATTTTTAACTTATTAACACACGATAATACCGGTATAAAATATTTTCGACTTATTTTCGTATTTAAAATATACATATAATAAATATTCATTAAAATCGTTCAAGCTTTATAGGAATGCGAACACAAATAATTAGACACGAAAATAGAATAAATAAAAATAATTGTGAATATCTACTTTATAGTATATTAGAAAGAACTAATTTTTTTTCAACAAGTATTTTACATTGAAATTAAAGGTTCATTATTTCACAGGTTTGGAATAACGACCCTCACGGTTTCGACGCTAAGGAAACTACCAAAGAACTACATAATTCGCGATGGGTACTGGACTCTATGCAATGGTATTTTGCAACACCCAACAACGCAAGACGTTACTGCAGCGGCCTTCAGCGAGTTATACGCTGTTCCTAGATGCATAGGACAAGAGGTATGCATTAAACCAGAAATTTATAAAATCTTAACCCATATCAACCTGTTGTTTCGGTGAACCTCTGCTGTTATATTTATTTAATTTCATCATCAAAGCCGGGTCTACTCTAGACTCCAAAAGTTCCAGGACCGCTACGAGAATCACCGCGTTATTCTATACGAAATAGAGTACACGAAAAACGTATTTTTGCATTTTTTTAATTATTATATTCTTTGCAATCACGTGTTTAAACGCTGTAAAGAAACAAATTGGCTAACAAAAAGATCTAGAAATTAAAATTATAAAAGCTATTTAGATGTGCGACAGAATAAGCGCTTATTCGTACGGGCGTTTTTTTTAACGCCGCGTTAATACTCGGACAGTCCTCAAAATGTAACACTGCGCGTTTTAAAAACGCTGCTGTATGAACTGATACATAGAATAACATTTGTTTTATTTGAACGCTTTATTAAACGCGCGGTAAAAAAGCGGCCGTGTGAAGGAAGACTAAAACTTGTGTTGTACTATACAAAAACCGGTTACATACTATTTTAAATACCAAAAGGCGGAATTACGTGATTACATTATAAAAACGTTACATATCAAATTATAACAAAAACTGAGGCGTCGTTAATAAAAACTATTGCAAAAACTTTAAACATTGATAAAATTAGATAATCGTAATTGTAAAATATTATGCCGTGTATAGATAGATTATATATATATATATATATATATATATATATATATATATATATACATATAATAGATTTATTTATATACTAACTGAGCCCGAGATTTTTGTGCTACTGTTAAACGCAAAAACCTTTTATTTAATATGTCATTTCTGTGTTATTCCAACGTAAGACAAGTCTTTTGAAAACCGTGCAAGATAAAAGTTGTTCCAAATATTTCGATTTAACATCGACAGTTTATAAACTGTCGGGAAATGAAACGTAAATTCATAAAGTAAGGAAACTTAAAACAACTTGAAGTAGTTAAAGTCTAGTAAAAGTTACATTATTTCGCTTAGCATTTAACAGTAACAAATATTCTAAACTAGATGTTGCCCGCGACTCCGTCCGCGTGGATATATAGAAAACTTAATTAGTGTAGCCTATGTGTTCTTTCAGACTATGTTCTATACGTATGCCAAATTTAATCGAGATCCGTTCAGCCGTTTTAGAGATATCTTCAAACACCCATCCATCCATCCACATCACATCCATCTAAACATTCGCATTTATAATATTAGTAAGTTAAATAAAAAGTAGCTCTTCAAGGCATAAATTCGAACAAAAAAAATTAATAAATAGTGTCGGTCTCCTGTCTCTAAGCTACCTCCTCATCAATTTTCAGCCATATCGGTAAAGCCGTCCTTGAGTTATAAATAGTGTAACTAACACGATATTCTTTTGTATTGGCCAACCATTGACATTGATTTGACAGACTAAAAAAAATGACGTCTGTATGTTTCTTTTTGAACTTGGCTGAAAAGGCACTGGAAAAAGAAGAAAAATAAAATCGAATTATTTTTCTAGGTAACATCAAAGCCGGATCCTTGCGTATTCAATTCTGTCATCAAATACGATACAATACCAGCTCAAAAGAGACCGGAATATTCTGAAGACGAGTATCTATGCCTTAAACCGACGTTCAATTCAACATTAGAACAATACTTCAGTGTAACAAAACGTGTTGTCAATCAAACATGTAAAAACGGTATGTATATGAACTTGCTATCGACTCGACTCCGTTCGCGGTAAATTAAAATAAATTAAGTCTATGTGTTCTTCCAGTCTGTTATACATCTATGTCAAATTTCAGCGAGATCTAAGCAGACGTTTCGGGGATAATTTCCAACAAACATCCATCCATCCAAACTTTCGCATTTATAATATTAGTAAGATTCCAATACCATCATATTGTGAGTTTCGAATTCAGTGACTTTGTATAGACATACTGTTGTCTCCATTTTTTCAAAGGGAATAAAAGAGATGACAATATGTTTGTGCATTACGTTACGGATTGGAAACTAATAATTTCCTGTGGTGCTCTTTGCGTGCTGGAATAATAACACTAAATTGTTAATCGTACAAAAAGGTCGTTGGAAAACAACTGGGGCCTTGTAAGTTTACTAATATTTTAAATGCGAATGTTTAGATGTATGGATGTTTGTTAGAAAGTATGAAAAAACGGCTGCATGGATATCATTGAAATTTGGCATACATGCACAACCGACAATGTTTCAGACTAGGAACAAGGGCTACTATTTTTTTTTAATTCGGCGCGGACAGAGTCGCGGTAGACAGCTAGTCACTTTACTTAGAATAAATTAACGATATAAACAACAATTTTAATTTAATTATTTGCATTTAAGATTTTTGCAATAAGTTAAGGATTTTTATATATTTTTAATTTTCTGGGAAGTATTTCAGCCAACCCTTGCAAGCAAAGGATCTAAAGATCGCAATAAAGGAACGGTGTCACATATTAATAAAAAAAAACTGTTCTTTAAATTTGAAAATGGAACATAAATTTTTTTATGTTTGTTTTTTATAACTTCGGTCATGAGAAACCGTATTGGACGATTTTTGTTTTTTTTTAAAGCTAGTGTTTGTCTTGTGGTTATGTATTTTTTTGTTTAAGGTATCATAAGGAGTATGGCTGATAATGTACTGGAGTGTGGGATACGAGTGTTATCAGATTACACGTATTATCCGAACAAAGAGGTGACTTCGTATCTACCGTTGGAATACTGCGAAGGAACTCAAAGTTCCTGTAATCTCATCGTCGCCTGGCATCTCTCGAATTCGAGTGTTGAAAATTTCGAATTCATAAAGGACGATTTAAACTTTAAAAATTACTTCATGAAACCAGCTACGTTCCTAAATAATGCGTTATATTAATTATTCATAAGATTTTATTAAAATTTACTTTAAAATAAAACGTGTATTATATTACAAATAACGTAATAACAATTTACAAAAGCACTAACTTATACCACAAAAAAAAAACAAAAAAAAAGTAAAACAAAACAGATATTAGCACTAATGAGAGTCAATTAGGGTTGTCAAAGTTATCTACACCTACAGAACACTATTTAAAGCAAACCTAAACTAAGCAAAGCAAAAATCTAAACCTCTATGTAGTCAACCCTTGTTTCCTTGACGAACGATAAAAAAAGATATACAGTGATTAGTTTTATTTTGAGCGAAAATGCACTTAGAACGTAAGAAATAAGGTTCAAAGCTGAATAGATGACAGCCTAAGGGAAATCGTAATAAAACTAAGGTTATGTTAACTAAGACCCTTCGTACACAAAGCCACGTAAATCTTAAAAAAAATATATTTGCAAGCCGGCTTATGCAATATAATACCATAGAGGTTCGTACACAGCGCGCGTAGGCGTCATTTCTACCAAAAACAGTCGCTCGCAAACAGTGATGTCATGAGAAAAGTCGCAAAAATTTTCAAGATGGCGGAGAAATACAGTTGACATCTAGTCACTATGCCTGTACTGATCGAATCGAGTAGACGAATGGCGTCGTTCAGAGTTATAAACGGAGCGCACTCAACGCGAGTCTCGCGACGCAACCGTACGATATTAGTTTCGACGATTTACGTTGCTTTGTGTACGAAGAGCCTAAACCAATTATGCATTGCCTGATTTCAGTATTATAGCAAAGCAATTTTGCAACATTGTATTAATCTATTGTTACAACATTTAAATTAGAACAGATAATTATGAGAATTCTTTTTTTTATTGGGATTCAATAATTGTTTATTTGTACGACGATAGTTGCTGGTTGCTAGGCTATCCTTTATCTGGTATATTGAATAGTCTTCTTATGATAAAATAGCAAACAATTAACGAGCGTTATTAGAACTATCGTTAAAAAGATACGTTGCTAAGACAAACACATTACATCGTAATTGTCAGTTCAAATTGCACCGAATTGAAGGAAATGAACATTATTGTACTTCACTGGATGTTTATTGCACGATGACTAAGGATTTAAAGTAATTTTATGCTGACGATTCTAGATAATTGGACACAAAACATCATGCTGTTTATTACGTTGAGTATGAATTCTCGTCGAGTTAATTATTTGTATAAATACATGTCATGTTTATTTTTCCATTTATTTAATCTGTTTGCATTTTAACCACAGATATTAAAATATAATACTAGTTATAGATCGGACATTACAGAGTTGTGGCGTATTTTGTTTTGTCCCGTCTATTGATATAAAGTTAAAAATGTCTTTGTCGTCTTTGTTTTTGACCACAAAAAAAATATACGAGTCTTGACACAACGATAGTTTAAATTGTATTTTGCCAAACTTACCTTATCCATTATTCTATGATAATAAATATTATTTTTTTTAAATGACGTCTTTCTTGTCTTGTGTGCAAAACGCGGAAATATTTGACATTTGCCAATGACAAGTAAACAATTTGAATATAACGATGAGACGCGGTAACTATGCAACGAGTATGTGACAAATTTTAATATGTGATTGCCCAGAGAGAAAAGATTTTTTTTTATTATTTTTCTTTTTCGCATTAAAAGTAGCCAATATCCATTATCAGGCTTAATTATCTGTGTATTAAATTTCTTATCAATGAATTCAGTAGTTTTAGCGTGAAAGCGCGGAAAAGAGTTGATATTTCATAATAGTTCGTAATTATAATATCAAAAGTAAGGATTAGCAAGGATTATATATCATCATCAGCTCAGCTTTCAACAGTGGCAGAGCCCGCTTTAACATCTTCGCACGAATCGGCCCGGCTCGCCCGGTGAAATACCACGACCACACAGAAGACAGGTGTCAAGTGGAAGCTATTCCGCGTACAGTCTGATGAGTGTGCGTCCCGGAGGCCAAAATTAGTCCTCTTTCCCTTCCCATCCTATTTCTTATAAGGAAAGGATGGGAAGTGGAAGTGGACTTTCCGGATGAGAGGATGCATGGAAAGGGAAAATATTTTCTTTCTGTGCATCCTCTCCTCCGTCGATTAAAGGTAGGCAACGCATATGCAATTGCGTATGTCTATGGGCAACAGTCACTTCGCTATTTCAGCGATTTCAGGTGGCCGCTCGCTCGTTTGCCACCTTATGATATAAAAAAAAAAAAAAAGCTCACTATACGTCCCCGCCGAGGGGCTCGGAGCCTACTCTAAGTTTAGGGTGATTAGGCCATAGTCAAGCACGCTGGCCAAGTGCGGGTTGGTTGACTTCATATCATATCAAGGATTATATATACTTTGCATGAATCACAGGACAAAAATTATATTATTTAATCATGTATTTTATGTTAGAATGAAATTTCTTTTTTCAGTAATCAACTCGTAGGCCATCGTGGTTACTTATGGCCTGGTCACATCTACCTTGGGTAGGATGCGAGCCACTCGGTGGGAGAGCTGGATAGTTTGATTTTTTTTGCGAGTGTTCACACCCACATAAGTAACTTAACGAGTTTTTGCGATAACAAATTAACTTAAATTAACAAAAACACACGAGGTTTAAATACAAGTTTGTTATAAAAT
Organism: Papilio xuthus; assembly: GCF_000836235.2. Classification (NCBI taxonomy): domain Eukaryota; kingdom Metazoa; phylum Arthropoda; class Insecta; order Lepidoptera; family Papilionidae; genus Papilio; species Papilio xuthus. The sequence continues at coordinate 1,589,980 of NW_013530970.1, read as the reverse complement.
TAGAATTTTTAATTGTCTATTTAAAAGCAATTCGATGGCTATTTATATAATTAAGGAATATTTAATTTATTAATTAATTATTTTTTGCTCACCAGTTAAATCCATGATGAATAACACTTGACACAAAAAATGTAAATATTTTTATTCACGAATTTCTGCGACTGGAGTCAACCTTTCGACAACACCACTCACTATGATCAAGGTCGGCGAATAATTCAGTATATAAAGCTGTTTGATGCAGATAAAAAAACAGCTGTGATGATAAATATCGGTTCAGTGGGCCGGGCCTATCACGAATATTTATGACAAGCGACTTCGCATCGATATTTATCAGTATGAGATTTTTGTTGTAATTAACGCCCGCTAGGGGCGCTGTACTTTTAATACTTTTGTCGACGACGATACAGAGGCATTTGTCGCAAAGTTTCATGCTAGGCCCACAGTTCGTTGACCGGAGACTACGCTAAATATGTCAGATTCTCTTTCAATCATTTAAATTTTCGTATGGGTCGTAGTAAAACGTATAAATTAATTTTTGTCACAAATGCATGTCTTTGGAAATCGTTGAACGTATAAAAGTGCCATCTGTTGGTGTAAAATTGTATATTAGAAATTAAATTATTAAAAAAAAATAGACAATATGGAACATTTTGGCATACCATATGAAACCAGTATCTTTAAAATGTATAAAGGAAATTGACGTGTCTTAGCTGTCAAAAAAAGTAATTAATTGCGCCAAAATTAGTACAGATGCGTTATTATTTCTGTTATAGGTATTTTATAAGAAAAAAACATATTTTTTTTTCAATATTTCATTTATTACTCAATCAAGTTAAACACAAGTTTAAGCAAAAATAACACTTAAATTATATCTTAACTTCAAGTGTATACGAGTATTAAGCAAAAAATACAAAGTATTTTGAGGTAGTATTCCGCATTAACTTTAGGCGAACTATCCTCTATTGGGCTATCATTAAAAATATTCACATAGGAATTCTTAATTCCGTAAAGAAAGAATGCAACGTACGGGAAATATTCTGACATGTAGAGAGCTGTTATATAATACCAGTTTAAGAGGACTCTGCCGACGTAAGTTTTATAGAAAGCCGTCATGATAAATGATAGTGTTAACTTATATTTGGAAGCGTAAGAAAGCTTCTTGTATTCAGGTACGGTGTCCAATGTGTCGTAGTTCCTAAGGTAGAGTAGACGAGATTCATATTTTGTTTCTTGTAGACTTGATTTTTCAATTAACGTCGACGCATCCACTCCTATAAACAATATGATTTGTTCATAAATTAAAAAAAAAAAAACTATTCACATGATTCTGTACAACAGACTGTAAATTTAAATTATTATAATAACTTAGCTAATAGACAGAATAAGTCATATATTATCTTACGCTATTCAGTTTTTTTTATAAAATTTGACACTGTAGTTTAAGTAGAAAAGACAAGGAAAAGAAAGTACAATTTTAGCATATGATCATAGTATGTAAATAATAGCGGTACATTGGCCGGAGTCGTGATGAAAGCAATGATCCTTTCCGTTGTTGACTTTAAGATGCCACATGAGCATTGCGGCTGCGGCACGGAACCGTTTTACAATACTTTTTTATTACGTGGCAAACGAGCAAGCGGCCATAAATGGGACAGATGCAGTGCCTGTCTTAAAACCTAATACAAACTAGAAAGAATGCCACACGGTATTTTGAATCCATGGACTTTACGTTAGTTGTCATTTGAAGTTTACGCTAAAATGCGTTGCGTCACCACTTTTTAAGTAACGTTTGTAAAAAAACCAACGCAGCAGTGCCGTCGATCGCCCGTATGGCATATATCTTATAAAAAAGAGAGCGCATGCGAATAAACTTGTTATTGGTATCAATTGGTTGGGTAGACGGTGAGAGCAAATTATGAAATTGCTTGTTGCACAGTGTGATTTTTTCTATATATCATATCCATTCAGTTGACATGTCTATTCGTTGACATTGGGTGTGCCTCTAAGCCAAGAGACGATTCGCGTCGGCTATTCAACGTTGTGTGTACTGTGCGCGCGCAACGCGACTCTTTCGACGCCACCATGCAACATTAATTTCGAGGATTTACGTTGCCTTGTGTACGGACGGTCTAATTTCTTTTATTTTCTTCTTCTTGTATATTTATTTACGAACTTTCGGTGATGCTCATTTGTCGATAGACAATAGATAAACGAAAGTTAAACAATTACCAATATCCTCATGTTTCCCAGCAAGTTTCTCTTTCAGCTTTGTCTGCAGCACGATCCTTTCAGCCTCGGTAAGGACGTACCCGGGCACATCAGCCAGGTTCTTGGTAATGTACATGAGACTGCCAGCCTCCGTAGCGCCATTCACCGCCCACATCCCGTCCATCATGACACGCGCCATGTGCTCGAAGTACTCCGGCACGTTCTCCAGACACGGCGTGTACACACGCTCCAGTATCAGCTTACACACCTCACGAGTTTCTTCTATGTTCTTACGACACATGTTATATCTGTAATACATATAAAAAAAAGAAGACCATAAAGACGAACTCATAATCTCAATGACATATTTGTAAATATTTCGATGGGCGTTTTACGTTTATCGACATAACATTCTTCCGACTTTCGCCTGGAGAAATGCTGAACCATCCCTCCTTCTTACTTTCCGATGCAAATTAGAGCATGAAATGTTCTGTTTTGACCTTGGATAATGTCCGTTAATATCAACTGAGCTGTTAGATTTTTTGCTGTCTTTTATCATAAAAATTATATTAAAGTATCAGATCCAACAACAAAGAGACGCGAACAAAGTAGTTAAAAGTTCATACTGACCTATCTTCCATGCCTAACATGTAACCAATAACTTTCCAAAAGTGATTAAATGCCTCCCAATCTTCGGCTTCCTCTTGTCTGATGCCGAAGCGATCTGGCTTAAGAACCCCAAGACCGATGGTCCCGAACATAGTGAGAGCTAAATCACGTTGAGAAACCGTGCCTTGGTTCTTCAATCGTGCTGCGCGGCCATTTTTTATATGCCGTGATCGAACAGCATATAATGATCGGCATGATCTGTGGAATTTATGACAAACCGTATTCAAGTTAGAGGCGAAACAAAAGAGATCTCATTCATTCGAAAGTTGTGTCAGAACCACTGATCATGGAAAAATAATTGTCTTATACCTTCGCAGTATTCAATACTTACAAGCTACCAGGCTTCAGATCGTAACTCAACCAAGCTTTGACGTGCAAGAAGGTAGCAATATAGCGCTTGAACGCAGTGTACTTGGAAGACGATCTTCTGGAGCAGACGAGCACCTGCAGGATGGTGGGCACTGCGAATATCGCTACCAGACCAGGCATCATAACTGACCCGAAACCAAAACAAAACCGCCAAAAGAAACGTCGGCCTCTAAAAAAATAAAAAATAACCATTGTAGATGTTAATTAAATCTAAAGGTTAATAAAAGTTCACATAACCTGAATCCTATTTTTTTTTAGAATTCTCGTTATTGCAGTCTTTACTGTTAATTATAATTCTAACATGTTTTAAATTTCTTACGTATTAGTAAAGGTATTTTTAATTTAAAGCGTCAATAGCCTAATGGTTGAGGGTATGGATTTCCGATCACAAGGTCGGTTGTTCGAATCCCATCATTCGACTATTGTCGTAAACCATATCCTAGCACAAGCCTAGAGCTTAGTTGGAATGGTAAAATAAATATTAGTAAATTTACAAAAAAAATCTGCTAATATTTTCTATTAAAATAAACAAAAAAAATTATTATAGATCATTTAATTTTCATGTTATTCAAAAAGTCCAATCGTAGTAATAGTAAGAATACCGTTGTATCTTTCGAACTTAAAAAGATTCCTTTATTTCCCTTACTTGTTATAAAGAGTTTCATCAAACCACGACGGCAGCTTCATCTCTAGTTCCTCAAGATTGACGGAGTCAGATGGAGTCTCGTACGCTTCATCACTCATAAGACCCTCGAAATATTGCTCAGCTGAAAAATTAGAAAGGAAATTACAATGTTTAAATATTTACTGGATAAAATTAGTTGAAGGATTTGACGAGTAGAGTACGGTACACTTTGAGAAATCCAATATGCCCGCCATCACATGACGGTTGACAAAATTTTGTACAACCACTCCTACATGGGTATCAATGGCTTACAAGTCGTCCTGCATTTATAATAATAATAATTTAATTTATCTCAGATAACATGGATCCATATTCTTATTCTAGGGTTAGTAATAGCTTAAGAACTAATGTTAGTATAAACAATTTATATTAAAAAGAAATGTGGTTCCTCAGCGATGCCAAAATGCGCTAGTCTACATGTAAATGTATCCAATCCTATCCGTCAGGAGGCATTCATTGTTCAGTGTTCGTGTATCACTATAAATTCAAAATGGCCGACACTACAAAATGGCCAATTACAAATTTTTAAAATGTCAAATAAAAAGATTTGACTATTCTATTAATTCGAAACAATATTGCTGGAAATAGTAATTAACTTAAAAATATTTTTTAAAATAACTTATTCACTTAAAGATGTATAAATATTATTTTAATGAAAACGATGTATTGAGTTTTTGCCGCTGTCGTTTATCAATTCAAACAACACTTGAATATCAACTTAATTTTTTTCTTAATAATTTGTAATTGACATTGATTGTCAGTTTGTTTGACCTCTATTCATTACCGAAAGATGCAAATAAATGAAACATGTTGAGATCACAACCATGTTTTTTTGCTCAACTGCTACTAATTAGATAATATAAAGAGCAAACAGCGCTTTAAGAGGGCTCGCAAAATTCGCTAGATGTCGTTGTCGATTGTCTATTAATTTTTTTTTCTTAATTTCTCTTTTAATTGTTTACTAGGAATGTTCATTAAATAAAATAAAATAACATTTAATCCTTTCAATATCACAACACAATAAGCAAAAACAACACAAAAATAATTATAAAGTAATAACACATAGAACATAACATTAGTAAGAAACAGGGAATATATACAAAGAGTGTTGCAATGCTGACCGGATAAGGTTTCACTCAGCTTTGTATTTTTTTTTATTTTTTTTTATAAGAGAAGGGGACAAACGAGCGGCGGGAACACCAAGGTGATCATCGACACCCATGGACATCTGCAACACCAGAGGAACTGTAGATGCGTTGCCGACCTTTAAGGAAATGATATGCTCGCTTCTTGAAGGTCCCTAAGTCGTATTGGTTTGGAAATACCGCCGAGGACAGACCGTTCCACAACGCGTTCAGATCAGCGCTGAGTGTTCCTCTCTGGACCACTCAGCGGTGATCTTCCGAGAAACCCCATAGTGTTATCCGCACGCCAGTTACAGCAGTGGAAAGGAAAACATAAACGTAAATCTTAAAACTAAAATTATGTGTGCGTTCGTGTAATTGTTGTGACAACTGACCGGACCGGACCAGGGTCGGCGGTGCCATGTACCAATATATTTTGCGTATTATGTACATAAATGCTTACATTTACCTGTTGCATATTTTGCATAAGTTAAACAAAAAACTAATAGGATTATAAAAAAATCTGGCCTTTTTTATCCATCCCACCGAGTCGTAAATAAATTGATTAAGAATTTTTTACTGTTGTCCGCGATTTCGTCCGCATGGAATAGAGTATATTTAGTCGCTTAGAGTTATGAAAAAAAAATACGGCAATTGCATATTTTCCGAGATTAAATGTATTCTATGCATTCTTCCAGCTTACGTTATAATTCTTTACCAAATTTCATCCAAATGCATTCACCCGTTCCGGCGTTCCGCAGTAACATATATCCATCCATACTTTATAATTTAAAACTAGTAAAATTCCTACCTGTCAAATCCATGATTAGAAAATTACGCTGTTAATAAAATCACTCTTAAAATATTTCTTAATAAAACTGATTTTGTCAAATCTTTCGCGAAAACAACATAACGCATAGACGTCTAAAAGTGCACTGGTCGTATCGTCCTTTATCTAGAATATTTATAAAGCTATTTCAGACAGGTAAACGTATAATACTGTCTTTATTACCTGTTTGTATTTTTTTACATAAAATTTGGACTTACAAATGAAATACAAAAAGTACGCTCTCGAAATTCTCAATTTCAAGCGATACTTAATTAATAAATATTTTTTTTAATCGCCATGTTGTAGAAAACCTACTAAACGAATTTTTTGTTGAGCAGTTTCATTATAAATAATAGATTCGATATCACGAAATTAATTTATTGATTGCATCGAAATGTCAAAGTATTTAATTACTAGTTGTCGCCCTGGATTCCGTCCACGCGGAAATAATAAACACTCAATTGGCCTACATGTTCTGCCAAGCTATGTTCTACATCTATGCCAAATTTCAGGGAGATATATGGAGCCGTTCTTGAGTTATCTTCAAACAAACATTCACCTATCCATCCATTTATAATATTAGAAAGATAATCGCATGTAAATTTCTAGCCACGGCACAGACTTGTTAATAAATAGACTCAAGGTCACAGCATTGGTGTTTCCAGCATAAATAAGCTCATCTTCATTTAGACATGGTAACATTAAGTGCTTTAGATTATGCAAGATACTATCCGGATGTTATTATTTTTTTTTTTTTATATCAAAAGGTGGCAAACGAGCGAGCAGCCACCTGAAATCGCTGAAATAGCGAAGTGACTGCTGCCCATAGACATACGCAATTGCATATGCGCTGCCTACCTTTAATCGACGGAGGAGAGGATGCACAGAAAGAAAATATCTTCCCTTTCCATGCATCCTCTTATCCGTAAAGTCCACTTCCACTTCCCATCCTTTCCTTATAAAGAAAAGGATGGGAAGGGAAAGAGGACTAAATTAGGCCTCCGGGACGCACACTCATCAGACGAAACGCGGAATTGCTTCCACTTCACGCCTGTCTTCTATGTGGTCGTGGTATTTCACCAGGCGAGCCGGGCCAATTCGTGCGAAGATGTTAAAGCGGGCTCTACCACTGTTGAATTAGTATTTTTATTGTAATTAGTAATCATCTGTATGTACAAACTCAAAGTAATGGAATAAACGAGATAATTTTGCAAAATAGTAGACAGTGACCTTGCTATTAGCTCTAATATAACATAACATTTTATATTTTTAATTTGGCCAAAAAAATATAGCCCTGCACTGCAAGGACAAGTGCAGGTATGACGAACCTTTTCCGTTTTTCTGTGTCTGTGTACATTTACCTCTATGTAACTAAACTCAAACAACTTTATAAAATCTTATATCTGAGTTTTTTCCAGGACAATAAAAACTAATGGTAAATAAAAATACAAAATTTGCTGCAAATTATTCTATTCATATTTATATTGAAGTATTTAATAAAATCATTTTACCAAAAAGACACTAGAACTTTGTACCAGGGTTCTGGAGGTTGAGGCTTGTAATATTCCGAGTTAGGTATATTCTTAGTATCATCATATTCTGGATCTTTGAATATATCTACATAAGATTTCTTGATGCCATACAAAAAGAAGGCAACGTATGGAAAATATTCCGCCAAAAACATTATCATTTTATAATACAGATTAAGCACAAAACGACCGAAGGAGGTCGAATAGAAAGCTATGAATAAAGATAAAATAGCTAATTTATATTTAGACCCGTAAGATAACTTCTGGTATTCAGGAATAGTGTTCCAACTGTCGTAGTCTTTGAGGTAGAGGCGTCGCGGCGGCAAGTCAGGGAGACCGTCTACACTGCATTTCTGTACCAATGTTGATACATCCACACCTGTATTGAGATACCTTTTGTAATTACCTCGGCAATAAAGTGCTACAAATAATTTGGGATTTTTTTTTATAACAGAAGGGGGCAAACGAGCAGCGGGAACACCGAGGTGTTCAACGACGCCCATGGAGGTACAGTGGTACAGTGAATTACAGTGGTAGAGCCCGCTTTAACATCTTCGCACGAATTGTCCCGGCTCGCCCGGTGAAATACCACGACCACACAGAAGACAGGCGTCAAGTGGAAGCAATTCCGCGTTTCGTCTGATGAGTGTACGTCCCGGAGGCCTAACTTAGTCCTCTTTCCCTTCCCACCCTTTTTCTTATAAGTAAAGGATGGGAAGTGGTAGTAGACTTTCTGGACGAGAGGATGCATGGAAAGGGAAATATTTTCTTTCTTTGCATCCTCTCCTCCGTCTATGGGCAACGGTCACTTCGCTATTTCAGCGATTTCAGGTGGCCGCTCGCTCGTTTGCCACCTTATAATATAAAAAAATCTTCGCTTCTTATAGGCACAGAAAAAAATTGGTTTAACTTATTATATCTAAGTATTTTTCGAGTCTGCTAGATTCTAATCACTGTACTTACCAGAATCCTTATTTTTTCCAGCCAGCTTCTCTTTCAGCTTTGCCTGCAGCGCGATCCTCTCGGCCTCGGTGAGAATGTACCCGGGCACTTCGGCCAGGTTCTTGGTGACGTACATGAGGCTGCCGGCCTCCGCTGCGCCATTCACCGCCCACATCCCGTCCATCATGACACGCGCCATGTGCTCGAAGTACTCCGGCACGTTCTCCAGACACGGTGTGTACACACGCTCCAGTATTAGCTTACACACCTCACGGGTTTCATCCATTGTTCTTCGACACATATTGTACCTGTGTAATGATTAAAACTCTTGTGTAAAGTCTTTTTTCCGATCATCTTAATCCTAAAATCTTAGTTTATATACTAGATGTTCCGAAAACAGAAAAAAGCATATTCTGCTAAAAACAATAGTATTCTACTAAATCGTAGAGAAACAAATTACACTTACTTATCTTCCAAACCCAGCATATAGCCGAGAACTCCCCAAAGATGGTTGTAGCCTTCCCAATCCTCCGGGTCCTCCTGCCGCAAGCCGAAACGGTCTGGCTTCAGGATGCCGAGACCGATGACGCCAAACTGAGTGAGAGCCAAGTCGCGCTGAGAGATTGTTCCATTCTTCTTCAAGCGAGCTGCGCGACCGTTTCTTAAATGTTGAGATCGAACAGCGTAAAGGGATCTCCATGATCTGAAGATTACGTAAACCTTGTTATAGTTTGGTTTTGCTTATTTACATTTTACCGGAACATTTATGATTCTAACTAGCCGTAGCCCGCAACTCTGTCGCAATTAAAAAAAAACTTAAGTGAGTAGCCTATGTGTTCTTCCAGACTGTGTTTTATATATGTGCCAAATTTCATCAAGATCCGTTAAGCCGTTCCGGATATACCTTCAAACAAACATCCGTCCATCCAAACATTCGCATTCATAATATTAAGTACGAAGTAAGATTATTATTTACTAAAATACGTTACGAAAATAATAAAAACAATAAAGAATCTTACTCTTGCAATTTCTGAAGTTTGTTTGATGTTTTTTTTTCTCAATATGTTTATAAACCAGTACTTACACACTACCCGGCTTCAGATCATGAGTCAACCATGACTGGAAGTGCAGGAACGTTGCGACGTATCGCTTAAAAGCGGTGTACTTTGACGATGACTTTCCTGAACTGGCCAACACCTCCAATATGGTGGGCACCGAGAACACAGCCACCAGTCCCGGCATCATCACGAAAGATAGGCCGAAGCAATGTTTCCAGAAGAATCGTTGGCCCCTTAAACAAATTAACAGATTAATCCTCATACATAATTCATATATTACGTCGTATTCTTAAGAGTACTATTTAATAGTGTTTAGAATATATTAAAATGATAGAAAAAAATGTATGAATCGTTTATTGTTTTAGTTCAAACACGTGGTTGGAAACAAATCCGTTATTGTACACGTGATGCTTAACAAGATTTTTTTTAATCACTACGATTACACGACATTATAACGTAGCGTAGGACATCCTCAGACTCGGTGGAGCGATGATCTTCGCAGGGCAGCTGGCAAGAGCTGGATGAGAGTGGTCGAGGATCGTGCTCAGTGGCGTGCCATGGGAGAGGCCTATGTCCAGCAGTGGACTAGTACTGGCTGATGATGATGATGATACTGCCGTTGAAAGCATTGGGCGCTACGTTAATAGATTTGGATTGATACATTTAAAAAAATCAACGAGATTGTGTTATGTAGGATTTAAAATACATTTTAATTAAGACTATACAGTTTCCATAAGGATACGCCATATCGGGAATTTAAAGCTCTCAAATCGAAAAATATAATAGATTAATAATAACAGACATTACTAAAATAATATTTATTTTTTATTCTTGCTTCAAAAAAACAATGTTTACACAAATAATGAAAATCTATGCTTTATTAGCGATTTTATTTTAACCATGCCCTCGCTTTGATTTGGTAGCTACCAGGATTACTTGACACTGTGTTATTCGAAAACTTGTGACGCCCTTTTCTGTCTAACGCCCTGGGCGGTCGCTCAACCGCGCCCTATTCTAACGCCGGCCCTGTTCAATTCTTAAAATACAGTCGTTCAAATCTATATTTTTATTTAAAACGTAATTACTATTATTTAAATTATAACTTACTTTTTAAATAGTTTTTCATCGTACCAATCGGGCAGTGTTAATTCCAACTTTTCCGGAGCCACCGAATCAGAGGGATGGTCGTAGGCCTCTTTACTTAAGAGACCTTCCATATATTGTTCGACTGAAAAACAGACAAAATAAAATTCAACAAAAGAGACTAAAAAAAAATCAAAATCGTTCACCCAAAAACTGGGGTGTTTAATTTTTTTTTTTTTTTCTTGGTATACTACATTGCTTTTTGTATGTGAACATGCGGCTGCAAATATTTTTTTAAGAGAAAGACCTAAGTCCCTTTCCCTTCCCAATTATTAAAATAAAAGGAGGGAAGAGAAATTTGATTTCACGGAGGAGCGAACGCATTAGAAAAGGAAATTTTCGAGCGTCCCTTTCTCCGTCGATCGATGATGAGCAACGCATTAGCAATTGCTGATATCTGTGGTCAGCAGCTGCTTCGCTTTAACAGTGAATTCAGGTAGCTTTCTCATTTGCCACCTTATGAGAAAAAAAAATAAGTATGTTAATATATTTTTGTACAGATGCTTTTGTTGTGAAAACTAGCGTTGTACAATATATTGATAATGTACACAGTCTATATCAAGAAATATTTTAATCTACGCTGCTGTAGATTGCTTTATCAATATTTTTTTTATTGACGATGACTAATTTTATGCATGTGCAAGATGCAAATATTCAACTGAATATTTATCATTATTAAAAAAAATACTATTATTGTTAAATATGTTTAAACTGGCTTTATTCAACTCAAACTAGAAGACATTTTTAGAATTAACAATATTTATAAAAATTCCGATTACGTAGTACATAAAAAGAATATTAATTTGGTTACAAAATTAGCACAATTATAATTCAGCGCATGTTTTGGAGCCTACCTAACTAGCTAATATTAGCCCGTTTATTTAGTCCCTAGTTTACGGGGGCTCTTAACACAGATCGATTTCTTGATTTCAATCGTCATGTCCACAGTAACACTATCCGTCTCTTTCTAGACCTACGTATATTTATGTGAGTGTTATTGTAATCAACAAAATAACCGTAACGGTTTGAGCTCTACTAGCGCCCTGGGCGAGATTTCTGAAACGCCATTATATTACCATGCTTTTGAAGACTTAACATAGTCTTTTATGTGGCATTGGTGAAGAGGGCTATGCGAAACTGTGGCGCTTTATTCTCTCGATCGCCCTGGGTGGTCGCCCAACCGCGTCCTATTCTAACACCGTCACTGAATAACTCAGTTGCCAACGTAGTCTTTTCAAATATTTTAGCGGCCCAAGGTCATCGACACGCAGCCCAGTAAATTATTCTGGAATTATTTCGTTGTAAATTGGAATTGTTTTTAGTATGGAATTGTAATGGCGAATCTTATTATTGCCATCATGCACTTAAAAAAACGAGACAAAAATCAAATTAACAATTGTCAATCAAGCATACATTATTTAAATTCATGGTTAACAAGCTTTTCAATTGATCGAACATCACGATGACAGGCACAACATAACATATTGACGTCCCTCTCATATTGTTCGAAAAGATCAGAGACAGCTATATATTTTTCTTGTACAGTTTTTTTGACAAAGGAATATCACGACTAGAAATATTTGTTAAATAAATTAACACTGACGAATGGATATTTATGTCTTTGTACATATTGTATATTTGTTTTTAATTTGCATTTAAGCAAGTAGCTAGTTTTGTTACATGTTCGCACTGTCGAAATATTGATATTCAGGAAAAATACCGCTTCATCACTTTTTTTTTGTTAACGCGGGGAATGCGTTTATGCACTTCGCCGTCCGTGCTGCGGGGGCAGCAGGGACGGTTTCGTGTGGGACTCCCGGCCTGGGAACAAAACCGGACTACCCACTAAACCCCGCGGTGTTCTCCTACGCCCAACCGGACCGTGGAATCTACGTTAGTTTATCCACGGCCACCGCTTCATCACTTTAAAAAAAATTGAGATCCTAAAATGTTTTGTCTCGGTATACATCATACATACAACTTTTTTGTATACGGACACACAGAATTTTCCGATTGTCTCCATATGACCTAACTCACTTATCTCGCTACTCGTCTTTTTAGGATACCCTTATTCCAATCGATATATTTGTCTCTGGTACATCTACTACCCAGTTTTGTTTTGTAAATCTGAACAAAATCATATAATCAATCAATTGGAACTACGGAAGTGGATACTTAACCTAACTTTCTTTGTGTATCCAAATAAGCTTTCCAATAAGCGCTTTCACTGCCGAAACAGCAGAACAAAAAATGTTATCCTCATTATTTCATGAAAAACAAATATGACAATAAGATTTTGTGTGGCAGATATATTCAATGCAACATCATAAAATATTTAAAAAAAAAATATTTTATTCCCACCTGTCAAATCCATGATTATTAATTACGTAAATTAAAAAAAAAATCGCGTATTATTGTAACACGGTAATCTTGAAAGCTTCTTCGTTAGCGGTCATTTCACGTTATACTGGTCTTAGTCGCCGAATTCATAAGATCTTATATAAACTGCTAACAGATAAAAAAATATGATAATCAAACACATGTTGAGGTATTGAAAGGCTGAGTTATATTTTAGTAGCTGTCGCCCGCTACTCCGTCCGTGCGGAATTTAAAAAAAAACATAATAAGTAGCCTATGTGTTCTTTCATACTATGTTCTACATCTGTGCTAAATTTTAGTGAGATCCATGCAGCCATTCTGAAGATACCTCGTAAAAAACATCCATCCATCAAAACATTCGCATTTATAATTTTAGTAAGATTTAAACCTTTGAGCAGATGTTTGCATAATAACACATAATCATATTTCGTTTAATAAACAACTGATTAGTGACAATTGATAAGATTACGAAAAGATTAAATTACATTTTTAAACTGTGACTAAAATGATGACGTCTTAAATTCCCACGATCTCTACAAACACAAACAAATTCAAAGTATGAAGTAAAAATCTGTTTGTTAGTAAATTAAATTAAATTTTGGCGGTTAAATTGTGTAAAGCTCCAACGGGGTGTGTGTACAGGTTTCCAGTGCAAATAACTTTCTTTTCCCCTCCAGTCTCGTCTTGCAATGGAATTTACCTAAATTCAAACCCAAACCTTAAAACAAACTTACGTATGCGCGAAAACCATAACCGTCTTTGTCTGTCTGGTAAAACAGTAACAATTTTGCAGTTTTCGTGTTTATCTGTTGTCTTAACAATTTTAATATTATTCCGTAATTTAATATATTTATGTATATTTTACAAAAATGAAAGCTTACAGAAAATAACAATAATGGAGTAAAATATATCAAAATACTCCACCACATTTAAGTAACAGTGTCAGGGCTGCAGAGAAAGGAACCTCCTCACAATACGCGCGGTTTCTAAAATAACTACCTTTCGAATCCAACTGTTTAGCGAGAGCTTCTTAAGGCAATGGTCGAGACTCATCGCTATTAATCCATTTACGGATACGATTATCGCAATAATGGTAGTCGATTTCAAATGTAACTTAGGTAACCTTGTTAGCTAAGACTTAGTATATAACAACAATTATTCGGATTCAGCTTTCACGAGATTCTTATATATATAAATAAAGATCTTAATCCACAATAATGCAAAATAAAACATGCTATGTGATTAATAAAAGGCGCTGTATTGTTGCACTGTAAACATATTCAACTTAATTAAAAAACTTTAATAATTTTGGTTTCTGTGCAGACAATAAAGCAGCGCCAGACTGACGGTCTAACGGCAATGACAAAAAAAATGTTTTGTTGTTTAAAGCAGCTTAAAGATACATTGGCACTCATTTCATCTGATCCTCATATAAAATCCTCAATCTCAAATTTTGGCAGAATGGTTATGATTATTGTTGGCATTTGGTAAAAAATAATCAGTACGTCATAAGTCACTGTTATCTGTCACCCAAAAGATCTGTCAATGTCATTAAGCTGTTCGTCGGATACGTGATTTTATTCAAATTTTTAATTTCGGTTGTTATGTTTAATTAAGTATTAATAGTATTACTAAAATATATACAAGTTTTATTTTGAGAGAAATGAAATGTTATGTGCCAGGTCCCAACGTGAAAGGTTACTGACATTCTATTATTTGAATTAATTTCTTTGGTATAAAATTTTTCACACTTTGTTTTTAGTTTTAGGAAGAACTATACATGCATTAGCAAGATTCGGAGATGAACTATATTTGGAATCCTTAGTAGATTGTGTTCGATTAAGAACACTAAATACTGCAGAGTCAGCTTATGCAATGGTTAAATTTAATAAAAACTTCTTTTCATATTTTAACTACAATTATAACTCAAATAATGATAATGATGGCCCTAAGTGTAAAATATCGATGAAGTCTGCTCTAAATACTTTTAAGTCACCAGCTCATATGGATAAACAAGTAGAGAATTTAGAAATTAAACTAGAACTAGACCAGTGTAAGTTAATTTTCCAGTTTAAATGTAAACATGGGATAATTAAAACTCATTATGTGTCAATTTTAGACAGTAAAGTAACACAAGCAGTTTACACCAAGGATTTAGTGCCAAATCGGTATGTAATCAAAGATAAATCAATAAATTTTTATTTATATCAGTTTTATATGAAATAAATTATTATGGTTTTAGAATAACATCCTCACAGAGAATTCTTTCCGAAGCAATTAGCAACTTCCAAAGTTCCGATGACCAAGTCACATTAGAAGCATTGTCACATTCAATACTGTTAAGAAATTACATCGATGATAATATTGATTTATCAAAAATTATACGAACACAAATCAATATTAAATCGGAGGAATTTGACAGTTATACCGTAGATGAAGAGACAGCAGTGACATTCACTATGAAAGAATTCAAAGCATTATTAACATTTGCGGAAGCACTTGGCTTACCTATTCAAATACAATTTGAAACAACTGGTAAACCTATAGTCTTTATTATCCACAATGGTACAACGTTAGAAGCACATTTTGTGCTAGCAACCACCAAGCCAGATGTGACCACACAAGCATCCACAACGCAAAAAAGTTCAAGGGTTGAAAGAAATAAAAGAAAAGACTCAAGTAATTTAACAGAATCAGCAAGTAAAAAACCACACTTAGAAGAGGATATATCAAAATGTCTAGATGAAGATTCACATCTTTTTAACTTTGTAGATATTCCTAATGAAGAAATTCCTACGAATAACTGTGATAATAGTGTTAATGTAGAAAATAACAATTTAGTTGATATAAAAGATTGTGATAATATACCAGCATCACCTACGTCAAAGACAATGATAAAATCATTGTTCAAAAAATGTTTTGAAAGTACATTTGATCCGAGAAGCACACAAGATGTAGTGCTAGCAGGGAACTCTGATAGTGAATAAAGTTTTCATTTCTTTTGTTCATTTTTCTTTATGCACATTGAAGAATTTCTTAACTTATAATGATAAAGTCCCAGAATAATTATTGGTTTCGATGAGAAGTTTACGAATATGCATAACCTTAATTTACCAAGTTCTTGGCTAAAATTATACTGTAATTAACAAGTATGTTTTAGGCATTACTAAATAGGTTCATGCACTACTACTCAGATAAAATCAGCAATCTGTCAATGAAAATTTACATATTGCAGTTTAGACTTTCAAATTTTCGTTTCTTTTCACCCCTTGAATTCTAAAACGTTACTGTATATCTGGTCATAGAAGATACAAGTCAAATCCTATGTAATATTGTGTAATCACACCCTAACCAGCGAAGTAGAGGTTATAGATTTTTTTATAGAGATGGCAAATCTCTCATTTCAACATCCACTTTTACAAAATTTAAAAAAGTAATAGGCATGTATTCTTCCAGATTATGTTTTACATCTATGCCAAATTTCATCGTGATTTTGAAGTAGGAAAAAAAGGGTCTTGACAGACAGACGGATGGACAACAAAGTGATCCTATAAAGGTTCCGTTATTTTCCTTTCGAGGTAGGGAACCCTAAAAAACAACCAACCATCTAAACTTTCGCATTGATATTAGTAAGATTAATGAATTGGGTAAAAATGAAAAAGTATTAGCACTGCATTATGATTTTATAGTAAAAATATACATACACAAAGAAAATTGAACATTCCTCACAAACACTTGAAGGCTTCGATTTTTATAATTAATTTTTAATATGACAAATTATTTAATTTTTTGATCATGCATTAATGTGAAAATTTGCCTTTAGCTAAAAGTAATATTTATAACAGAATTTTGTTCGAAAGCATTTGATACCTTCAAATTAAATAGTTTTTAGATTAGAATAATTTTGTATGTGTATATTGAATAACAGCAACTGTAACATTACATTGTTATGAAAGCTATTCAATAAAATAATTTATATGCTTGTTTTATAAAAAATGTCTCCAAAAGCTATGTATTTTTAAGGTACACTTGTTTAAAGTTTACTTAAAACTATTATCCAATTGATTTTACAATTCAATAGCAATTTATTATATATTTCTATAAAATGAAACACCATTGTTATGTGCAATTTATATAACCATGTGCTGTTGGGCAAGGTGGACCAATATACAAAGATAATTTTACAAAATATGCATTTATTCAGACAAAATTATTATTAAAATTTCACTACTAAAATTAGCACTAGTGACATGCGGTACAGGAGAACATCAAATTATCAATGTATCGCGGTAACTAAACATTTATTCACAGGCACAATATTAGGCATTGCATTTTACCATTTTTATACAATTATTGTGTGCTCATAAGCAATATAATATAAACATTTTCCACGAGTAATAAATACAACTAAATTATTTCTGATTTGGTTTCTATTTTAAAGAGATCAAACATTAATTACATATGTGAGAGAAGTTATAAGAACAAATGCAGATTTGTTTTTCTATAAAAAAAATTATCATACACTTTTATATCATAACAATAGCTAGCTAACATGTCTTAAAAAAGATGAAAAAGACCTTGGATACTACTTTTAATTTATTATTTATAAAATACGGCAGCGATACCATTTCATTACAATAAGTATTTATTTTAAATCAATTTCAATATTGTCTCTAGCCCGGATGGGTGGGCGCTTGCACTGTGTCACGTTGTGGCCAGCCTGCAATGTCTCGATTGCATCACCAAACACTCACTATCCAAATAAATCAATGAAAAAGGGCACTGTTAATTAGGAACAATCCTCTTGACTCTTTCTTACACACTGTGCTACTTTTCTTTTAAACTCCGAATATGATTCTCTCCACTCTTTCTGCAAAAAGAAACGGAATGAGGACTCGGCTACGATTGTCGGACTGTCAACTGCGGGCAGGTATGCCTGCGAATGTTGTGAACCTAATGTGGTGAAACTGTTATCTCTATGTGTTTTGCTGTAATGTATAGCCCTTTTCCAATTGCAAAATTCTGTTATATTTATAATCCCTCCGCTCCTAAAAGCAATCTTCTTGACTTTTCCTAACACATCTGGCAACTTTCTTTTTGAAATCCGAATATCGCTCCCTCCATTCTTTCTGTGAAGACAAACAATTACATGTATGTTATTATGAGTGTTTTGTATGAAATTTCAAGACACATTAAATGTTAATTTGTCTTTTCAGTAAACAAAAATGATACTTGTAATATGATAATGGTACAAAAAATCACACAAACATTTCAAACTCTTTTCATAGTAGCATCAACAAGCTAAAAATCTTCACGAAACATTAGAGACATTTTTAAGTGTATTTCACACCAACACGGTCCAATAATTCTAAAGCTCTGAACAGAATAGAAAAATTACCAAAAAAAGTATATACCAAGCTCCACAAACAGTTAATAATATTAAAAAACTTACTGCAGCATCAACATTAGCAGGACTCTCATCGTTAGGATCAGCCAGCATAGAAATGACACTTATAAGAATTGTCTCTACCGTATGAACGGGTAACCATCTCTCCGATGCCTTCTCATAACCCCATTTGTCATCTCCGGGCTCATGCAATATTGATATACATACATCACCATTCTTTTCAACTGAAAATTTATTATAAACATTATGAAAAAAACTTGTGAGTACCATTCCAAATAGAAATATGTAATCTATGCCTCCATGTTACATGTGTGTGTTTTGTTTTTAATTAATAACTAAAGAATTAAAGAACTTTTAGAAAGTTAGCATAAATAACAGGCTCTGTAATTTCAGTAGTGCTGATTCCATAAGGCAGAAGTGTGTCAATTTTAATACCAGTATGCTTTTCAAGTACTAAAGCAAATTGTGCAGTCTGTGGATCTGAATATTTTAACTTCAGTTCAGTATTAGAGTGGGTTTTCACTGTCCACATGCTTTTATATAGTAGAGACAACAATGTAATAAATCATTAGAATTTCTGGGTCATTTTGCAATAAACTTAATGAAAAATAAACTATTACTATGTCTTATGTATGAAACATTATAATTAATATGTTTTATAAGCATAATTAATTAGTGTTTGAATTAAAATGATTAATTTGGACAACAAATTTCATTTTGTCTTTGTTAAATATGTCAAGTGTATCAGGAATATGTTTGTCATTGTTTAGTATAATGGAAACAATGTAACTTACTATTTGGATGCCAAATTTCAGTGACAAATTTCATCCGTGGTGGCCTCAAAGGATACTCTTTTGGAAAATGTAAGTGTGCTTTGAAGAATCCACCCTCACTGTGAAAAGATCAAGCACTTTTATCATTAAAAAAAGAAGCAATTAAATTAAAAAACTGTTTAGACATATTATATTCTTGACTTTCCAGGTTAAAATAAGACTTAAATTACTTACCTAACATCCATACCCACTAACAGAAACTTAGGTTCAAAAAAATTATATTTAAATATAAATTACATTTATTATGACAAATGTGATATATATTCTACTTACTACAATGTGTCTGGAGGCCCAATAATGAGAACTTCCCATCTGTAAATGTCATTGTCGTCTATTAATCCAGCAGAAAAACCTTCCACTGGATTTTTGTTTAGTTCTGAAAAAGCAGACGTAAATTTTCAGTGACGTCTTCGTATGCGTAAGTTATAAAACTATACCTACTTTTAAATATTTTATTATTATAAATGTAACGTGATTCTTTGCCAAGTTAGCGTAAACATTTCGAAACACCTAGTCACTTCTTTATTTGACTTTGGCAACGAATGTCTGTCATTGCGAATATTGATTTTACTTACGCGATTAGGTATATAATGCGGAGTTTCATAATTTGTCGAGATATACAATTTAAGTGCAAATTTTAAATGATCCTTATTATTAAGCATTATCGTCTCTAAATTTCGGCACAGTAAGGTCAATGATTGCATGGATACATGATCGCTTGACGCTCACACAATGATCAAAAATAATTTATGACTATATACTACATTTACCTGCTAGTTGCTTTTTTAATAAAAGCGAAGACTGTGGCTCTGACATTAATTACAATTATGAAATTTACCCTGACGACACGAAATAAATGATTTTCCCACAAAAGATGGCTGGCTGAGTTTTGTGCAGTTTGTGAAACATATGAGTTGTTGCTTGTTTCCGGCGAAGCAATGTTGCCATTGCCAATATTATAAGAAACTACCATAGAAAACTACTATTTTAGAAAATACAGATAATTTTAGTAAATAGTATTTGTACTGTTCATTTATTTTATGAATACAAACTCTAGTGCTTGAATACATTTGTTTGAAATGGGACTTCCGCTAGGATTATTAGAGTAACCCTTTAGGACAGGATGGTCTTCGTCATGTCAGGACCTTTTCTGTATTTGTTAGATGTTTGGGACCCCGAACCTGGTGTATATTTAGGTTCTGATTGTTTTACATATTATCAGCTATGGCAAAGCCTCGGAAGTAATTATTATGCGGATTAATTATACCTTTTATCGACGAACAGGACTTCATAATTAAAAAACTTATTTAAGGTTGATTTCTAAGACAAAAGTCTTTGAAAAAACAGAGATAACAATGGTTTAAACAAGGATTTCGCTCTTAGAAACACATGGTATGAAAGATTAATAAAAAAATGAAGAGATGAAAAAATCCTTTTATGCGAGATTAAAACAACGAGAATTAAAACAATTTGTTTAAAAAATTAATTATGTTTATTCAAACCATAATCATTATTAAAATTTATTTAACTGTCCCGTTAACATCATTTTTTACTTTTTTCGTTGGAGGTTCAGTAAGTCGGTTTTGTGATTGTTTTCTTTTATTTTTCTTCTTTTTACCAGATTTTTGATTGTTTTGGGGATTTTTGTTTGCTTGATTATTAACATTTTCACATTTTCCTGTCGTCTTAATTTGAGTTACCAAATTTAATAAAGTTTGGAAATTCAAATTAGTTTTAATTTGACTACTTTCGTGGAATCCTTTCATTGTATTAATCAATTTCTTTAATAAAGTTACAAAGTTAGTCTTTACTTTGAACTCTTCAAGTGTAACAATGGTTGAAAGTTGTTTTTCAAATTCACTTTCTATATTATTTAATTTCGTCAAAAGTGTTTCTGTGCATGGCTTATTCCTATTCAGTGCTCTATAAAATCCTGACAAAAGTTCGATACCTTCATTACGTCTAAAATGGCGTACATCTTTATTAAAAATATTCTCTAATATTATAGTCACAAGATCGTATGTATTATCCCATTCTGTTTGGAGAATATTGTGGAAGAAAATTATTGGAAGCAAACAGTTACGATTTCGGAAATAGTTCTGAAGAGCATCTTTAAAAATGTCAAGAAGCATTGTAGGCTTTTTCTTTTTGGGTGTGTTGACAGTAACTTTAAGTGAACAATGTATTATAAATGTTGCAAAGAAAGTGACAACATCACCTAAAGCTTGGAACATGAAATGTGACCTTCCACCTTTGTCAATAATAGATTTCAAACAGTCACTTAATATGTCAACAGTAACATCCTGTGTGGAAGAGAATTTTCTGATTTTACATAGATTTTTTATGGTTTTTCTAACTCTATTTTCCAATTCTATTAATTGATTATCTTGCATACAGAACTCTAAACACCTCGTCAATGGCGCTATCATTGCTAGACAAACATCCATCGCGGGATCCTTTTCCAAATATATGTCAATTAAATCCAATACTCTGACTCTAAAATCTGATAAAGCCTTTTTATCTTTGCGATCTTTTTTTGATTTCTTATTCTTGCCTTGCTGAAATTGTTTAAATGCTTCTGCGAGAGCATCATCAAGTTTCTTTCCTTCTTCTTCGTTGATTGCATCAGCATCTATACTTTCTGTGTCGGTTTCCGGTGCTGCACTACCTAATGCTTTTTGTACTGCCATTCTTAACTGATCAGGTATTTTCATGTCTTCATCGTCATCATTATCATCAACATCACTGTCACTATTATCACTGTCTTCAGATTCACCATTCATTTTTGATGTATTTTCATCATCATTGTCAGAATTATTGTCGTCAGATTCATCTTTGTCGTCATCATCTGACTCACTGTCTACTGTCAGTGGATTTGCTTCACTTTCAGGGTCTATAACGGAAACTATTTGTCCAATAGACGATGGTGTTAAATATTCCCAAAGTAATCTAAAAACACATTGCACTACAGAACGAAGTACACTGGATTCAATTGACAATATGGAAAGTAACACTTCTACCAAAACTTCAATCCATTCAGGCTCATCATTTGATATATCTTGCTTCTTTTGTTTATTTGCTTTTCTATAATGTTCATAGCAACTTTTTAATTCTTTAATAGAACTTCTAGCAACTTTAACATGTGCTGGCTCCGAAAATAAAAACAATCCCAACTGATAAAGCAGTATAAGAAAAACATTGTCTACTTTCGATTTTGAATCTGCGTCTTCTATTTTTTCACATATCGATGTTACCATTTGCCAACATTCCATATTTTCTGATGTAAACTGCTTCTCAATTTTTGCCCTGACTTGTTCCTTTTCTAATATTGTTGATATGAAATTGCATAATGATGATAAAACAGTAACTAAGTTGTCAACATTCGAAAAACGTGATGAGAAACATCTGTAGAAGCAAGATTTGATGGAACCTAGAAAAAAAGAAATTTATTTTAATTAATATCTTTTATGATTAGACATCTTACTATGGACTAGTAACCCTTAACTTAGGTTAGGCTCCGAGCCCGTCTATGGAGACATATAGTGAGCTGATGATGAAAGATGATAGATCTTACTAATGTTATAAATGGGAATGTTTAGATGGATATTTGTTTAAAGGTACATCTGGAATGCTTTTTTTTATATCGTAAGATGGCAAACGAGCGAGCAGCCACCTGAAATCGCTGAAATAGCGAAGTGACGGTTGCCCATATATATAGGCTTAATGGCTTGTTGTATTTTGACATAGATATAGAACATAGTCCGGACGTCGCGGAAGGTGTCGCGGGCGACAGCTAGTTTTCATAATAATTTTACAAATAGAGTATATAATTTTACCTGCTAGCTCACCACTCACAGCAACTGTCTCGTCTCCACCAATTTTAAAGAAACCAAAACACATTAATAACTTCATATTAGTTATTTTAAACTCCGTATCATCTTTGATAGCATCATGACTCACGAGAAATGATAAAAGCTCTGCAGCTTTAACCCTCTCATTATTATACCAATTTCGTTCTACATCTTCTTTGATGGTTTTCTTTGAAGTATTCATTAAAACATTTTTTAATAGTTTAGCTATCTTCTTTACACCATCGCTATCTAAATCAGCAGCTATAGATTTAATTATAGAAGTTCCTGTGACTTCGGAGAAATTAATCTCACCAGGATTGAATAAAAGTTTCTTTAAAGTTTCAACTCTCACTTTACTTGTAACTTTGTCCGATTTTAATGATTTTGCTAATGCATTCAGTAGTTCCTTTTCATTCTTAATCATTATTTTATTATCATCTTCATTATCTCGTTTATTTCTTATCTTACTGGCCGTCTGTAGACCTTTGAACCAATCCATGAATAGTTTGAAAAAGTTTGTACTTAATAGTTCAGGTATCACTTCAACATTGTCATCAAGATTCTGTAGTATTGTTGTGAGCAGAGAAATGCATACAAGTTCTCTGTTTCTATTATGTTTTGTAAGTTGACTGTCAATACCTGTCACCCAAAATTGTACTAAATGTGATGACTTTGCAATTTGTCGTCCAATTTCTTTATAAATAGGGTGATGTATTGAACTGAAGTCTATTCCCGCCTAAAATAAAAAAGATCGATTTTTTTTTATAAGTTAAAGGCGGCAAATGAGCACCATAAAATTTGATGTTATTTTTTTATATATTGTATAAACTAGTGTTCAACCACAAACCCACTTGATATTAAGTGGCACATATTTTAGTTGATATTAATAAATTCTTACCAGTAATTTTTCACATATAATTTGCAAATTATCTTCATGTAATATTTCAGGAACAGATAACAGTTTCTTTACTTTAACCTTCTTGGGAAACTTTGTACTGACTACTAGAAGAAAATAAAGAGAGTCCAAGTTGTACTCCTTCAAGTCTTTTTTAAAATCCTCTTTAATGTTTGACCATACCACTAATGAGAATTGTTCATCATCAAGCTTAAAAAAAAAATATATGCAATTAAAACATTTTGGATGAAATATTTTTTTCTATGGCATTTCTAGCATAGAGTAATGTTAGTCAGACTTTTCCCTTATGGAGGGTTGTCAAAATATGTACTACTTTCCATACTTCATTATAAGCCGTCATATCTGATGCCAGTACCTTCATATGGATTCTTTCACACATTCTTTCTTCAGTCTTTCCCTATCTTTACAACTATAGAAATTCAATCTCATTACTTTCTAACTTATGTGATTACAATCTCTACTATCACCCACTACTTGCAGCATTAAACTCACTAAAAACTTAGTAATCTTTGTGTTCTTCCACACTATGGTTTTCATCTATGACAAATTTTTGCAAGATCTGTGCAGCTGTTCTAAAGATACTTTCTAGCAATCATTCATCCATACATCCAAACATTCACATTTATAATATTAGTAAAATAATTGCAGTAACATTTATCTATTTTAAACTAGAAATTGTAAACTTACACCATTTATAAAATCAATTAACAAGATATATGCTGCTGTGTTTAAATAAGACTTCTTATTACTGGCTTTCATTAATGTTGTCAAAATTTGTTTTTGTTCTTCTTCTGTACATTTCAACATGCGGCCAGATCGGAAAATGGCACTGCATACTAAAATCTGACCGAGTGCGACATCACCAACCTCCTGAAAAACAAAGTTATAATTCAATTTATTAATGAGTAGAAGAATGAAGAACAAAATGTTATCAATGCAAGGGTTGAAGAAGGCATATGCATGTGGCAGAAATGTTACATCAATAAAGTATTTTGGACATATGTTTTAGTGAATTTGATCCTCCTATTGTAGTTTCATTTAACAACTAGTAATGGATAACCATATTACTTGTGTAATATAAATATCATCAGCTCACTTTATGTCCCCACTGAGAGGCTCAGAGCCTACCCTAAGTTACAGGTGACTATGCCATAGTCAACTGTCTGGCCTACTGCGGGTTGGTTGACTTCCAACATTTCTTTAAATTTCTTTGCAGACATGTGCAGGTTGCATCATAATATTTTCCTTCGACACAAGAATGTTTTATCAATGTACATATGTAAATCAAAAAACATATTGGTAAATGGCGGGTTCAAACCCAGGACCTGCAGATTACAAGTCAAGTGCTTAAACTCCGGAGCCACCGACACTCTCTGTAGTAGCTATCTTTCTGATGTTAATATAATTATGTAAAACTGCTAAGATACTTACACTTTTCGATGATCCATTGGCATGTAGCTCTTTTTTAATCAGTTCAAATAATTGTGTGACAGATATCTGTTCAAAGTTATTTAACAGTGCAACAAGCATTGCAAAATGTCCGGTTCTCATGTCTGGAACATTGGCACCCAAACTTCTAACCACTCTTCGTAAAACATACTGTATTTCTTTTTCACCCTGAATAAAAACATATTACTGTACAGAACTATTGGTGTGAATTCATTGGTTTGCAATGCCATAATATCACTAAATGTAATCAGCTGTATATGTAAGCTCAACATAAGGTTTATTAAATATGCATTTCATTTCTGATAATCAAAATGATAGAAATTGCTGATTCGCATCTAATTTAATGTACTTCTTTGGTGCATTAGCATTAACCAAAACTTATATATTTTAAGTGCTTTATTCAAATATAAATAAAAAACTAACCTCAACGTTCATAAGGCGTGATATTATTCTAACACCGCCATTTAGTTTCACATCATCCTTGTTTGCCTTTAATAACTCAAAGGCATCTAATAAGGAAGATTTTACCTCTAAAGGTTTAGTATTTGATATTTCATTCATTTTATTAATATAACATTGCTAAATATATCACTTCAAATGTCTAAGCTTCTTGAAGGAAATCCGCATGGCATGGCATTGGCATTGACACTCCTAGAGAAGTTGCCACATTGGATTTTGATTAGTAACCAAATTATGGCAATCTTCGGAATTGGTAACAAACAGAAGGGATATTACCCATGTACAATTAACCATAAATATAATGAAATGAAAAAGAATTTTAACTAACAGCACATTATTATATAGTTGTAAAATTTAATTTCTAAGTATGGGTCTGTTCCTAATCCCAAGGATTCAGAGTTTTACTTGGCTGATTTTTGTTTACAATATTGATCATAACATGAGCCAAAATCGTAAAACTTTAACTAAAATAATTTTTTAACGTATTCAGACATATACGAAACCTCTAAAAATAATATTTCTAATAAGATTCGTGTGCTGTTAATTAAGATTTTAATAAAGAAAGGCTTTATAGATTATCTACATTTTAGGCATATCCAGAAAGAGATGCGCGCGCAATTATTATTCCATGTTTCTAAACATGGCAGGACGTAGTGGATTTGACGATGGTAATCCCAGGTATTTAATTTTGAAAATACATTTAAAACTTTTCCTGATATTTACTTGTATTTAGTGGGCAAGAGTTTAAATATTTTGGAAAAAACAATATTTCGCCCGCGCGCAGTGCTTTAACAGTGTTTTTTCACACCGTTAAATTCACATTGCAAAAAAGTGATATTTTATAGAATCGTGTGAATATTAATTATTTACGGCACTACTTTACAATCCCTTGTGCTGTTGTATGATTAGATTTAATCAAAATGCTGCATTTAACAAAATTTATAGGTTATAAATTCATAATGCGTACAGGGACTTTGGAGGCGGTAGAAGGAATCTTGGCGGGCGTCCGCTACCTACCGAGCCTCCCTACAAGGCGTATGTTGGAAACCTACCATCTGGACTCATCCAGGGCGATATTAACAGAATTTTTCCTGTGAGTAAATTTGGTTTGTTCCCACTTTTGTTGAAACTAAACATTGAATGTCTTGTAAAATAAAACCCTATGATGCTTTCAAGTAATTATGTATGTAAACTATTGCTATTAATATTTCATTGTGTCTTAATTCAGATTTTTTGTGTCAGAAAGTTTTAATGACATTGAGCTTATATCCTTTGTTTATTATCCAATTTTAGTGCTGATTATGTCATCATATATATGACTATTAACCTTGCATCTGATAGTTACTATGCTGGAGTAATGATGTTATTAATGAATCCTTGTAGTTTTTTAATTCTATGTTATGTTTTGGAAATGTGACTTATACATACAAATACAGGTAAAATATATTACATGTGTAAGACTAGGCTTTTATAAAATACTTCAAATTGTAGTAATTTTAGTAACAATATTAGTATAAAGTAAAATTTGAAACAGAAATAAGACAAACTTTAAGCTAATTTAACTACAAACTTTAAGTGTACATTCATTATAATATAAAGTGTCATAATGAAAGTTGTTAGCACACTCAAATACTGAATTTCAAGAAACTATTATTTTCTAAGTTGCAAAAGTCAGGTGACAAAGAGTATTTACTTCCTATGAAGTGGTCATGAATTACAGTTAGTGCTTCCACTTAACTATTATCATAAATATGGCATAAAGTTTTAGTTGGAATGGTTGAAACAAATATTCTGGTTCCTCTGGTATTGCTCATGGCCATGGGTGTCAATGAACACCTTGGTGTTCCCGCTGCTTGTTTGCTCCCTTCACTTATAAAAAAAATCAAGATTCTACTAAATATCTTTTTGTTTCAGGAACTGTCCATCAAAAATGTTAGGCTTGTTATGGACAAAGAAACAGACAAATTCAAAGGATTTTGTTACGTTGAATTTGAAGATTTGGATGATTTGGTCAAAGCGATTGAAATGAATGGTGTACTAATCGTAGATGGTAATGTTGTAAAAATCGATGTGGCTGAAGAGAAGCGAAGTGACAGGTATGAACTTAAATTATCTTTACATATGTTCCCCCCGTTTTCATTTAAAGCAATACATAGACATGTTCGAGATGTCTATGGACATCAGTTACTTTTTTTAACAAAATAATTTATTGTAAAAAACAAAAATATTTTATTATCTGTGAATTGTATCTGTATGTTATAAATTATGTAATAAGCCTGTTAGTATATAACTCTGAGTTCTTTTTTTTTGAAGGCTTTAGCGAATAGTTTTGTGTGTTTGTTGAATAATATTAGCATTTAACTTTCATTAAAAAGTTTTTTTTTTTCATTAATATATGGTTGTGCTTAAATTCATAACTCTACACCTACTTTCCGTCTATATTTGTGCTGGCGATAATAATTCTTATTTTTTTAAATGACAGGACTGTCTTGTTTCAATTCAAAGATTGTTAACATGTTATAATTCTATCCATAGACAAATTAAACATTCATTTTGGTAGTTTAAAACCTTTCATATTGCAACACAGAGGAGGTGGTTTCGACCGCGGACGGCGCGACGGTCGTGACGGCGGGCGTGACGGGCGCGGGGGGTTCAGGCGGGAGGGCGGCGGTGCGGGGGGCGGCGGCGGCGGGGGGCGCGGTACGTACGACCACTTCGACGGGCCCGACCGCAGAGGACCGCGCCAGGGTGGAGGGTTCACACATGGTAACACTAACAACTCATTTATAACCATAGAGAGAAGTCTTGAATTCTGTGTTAGCACTGCTGAAACATTTACATAAAACATGTTGTAAATAAAAAACACGAACATGTGAAGTCACCCCTAAATTAGGGTAGACTCCGAGTTCCTTAGTGGATGTATAGTGAGTTGATGATGGACATGTGAAGTCAGTCATAAGTAACCAATCAAACATCTGGTTAATTTATGAATGAAATTATTTTTTGTGTCACATTTCTAATTAAATTCATAAAGAGAATAAAGAGATCAAATCTAATAAATAAAAATACTTTTTATATTATTCAATACAAGTCTTCTCTCTTTGCATGCATTAAAACTAAAGCTTTATGTGTTTGTCATTCACTAATTACTAAATGTACTAACTTTAGCTAAACACTAAATGTAAATACTAGCAAATAATGTTAACTACACAAAAGATATCAACTGACATGTTCATTCATATATCTATATAAATAAAAATAAATTGCTGTTCCGTCAGTTTTACTAAAACTCGAGAACGGCTGAACGGATTTATTTATCATGATCTTGAAATGTTCGTGGAGGTCTAGGAAAGGCTTAAAAGATGAGAAAAATTCGAATAATTACCGGGGAAACCCTAAAAACAGCCCTTTTCTTTTTCCCATATAAACGGCTGAATGGATCTCGCTGAAACTTGGCATAGATGTAGCACATTGTCTGGAATAACACATGGGCTAATAATGTTTTCATTAATAACGGAGTCGCAGGCGACAGCTAGTCGTTAATATAATTCTTATTTACAAAAAAATAACCTAAATCCAGTTTTACTGAGCCTACTTATTTCATACCTCGATGTTACTAAATGGTGTGTGATCATGCACATTCCTATTTGAAAGACACTGTAAGGGAACGTACTCATACTACGTGACTCGTTTAGGGGGGGAGTCTTTAACACGTTAGCTGCCATGTTGGACTATATGTCCGACAAGCTAATGTTTCAACCAGGCTGTGTCGGACTATGTGTCCGCCAAGCCATACTTTCATTCATATGTAAATAATAAGTATATGAGCAATGTAAATTAGATATATTTTTAGGTGTTTTCAAACGGTTTTGGAGAAAATTTAAAAAATATTTTTTTTTCGTTTTTCGAAAAATCATTCTGGCAGCTAACGTGTTAAAATACTACGGTCAGTCACAGGAGCGGGGGTGGGGGGCTCAGGTTTTTGTCACGTAGCCATTAGTTGTTCTTTTTCATAATACATAATTCATTAGTAACTTAAGTATGCAAGCAGTCTTAAAAAAAACTTAGAAAAAACTAAAAAAATGGGTCATGTAGTATAGGTATGTTCCCTAATGTTTATTGGTAATCAGTACTTATTAATATCACCATATTTCATTAATTTTACTATATTTTAAGTTCTCATTGGTTTTCTCCACGCAACAATGCAACTTGTTACTAAAATATGTTTATTCTGCTAAAGCATTTATCTTGCATATATTAACATTTTACACTTTAGAACCCTCTGAGTACTTAAAGGTAAGTGGAGAAATTGTGTACTTTATTTATTTCATACAACAGATGTTTTACCAAATCTATATAAAATGTAAAGTTTTTAATTTTTCCTTTCATAAAATCCATACTCGGAAGATCCAAAAGAGGGCACATTGATCACTTTACCTGAAGGTTGTGTTAGCGATTACGTTAGATGGCGCTGATGTTATTTTTTTGTCTAATAAAGAATTTAATGTAAGTAGTTAATTTCATGATAGTGTATAACTCTCTGTCTAGTGAATGCGTTTGCTTCAGAGCGGGAACGAGGCGGCTCATCAGGCAGCGGCGGGGAGCGGTGGGGCGCCGGCGGGGGCGGG
>NW_013530970.1:1420846-1559486 GCF_000836235.2 Papilio xuthus | reverse complement strand
GGTGGCGAGCGCGAGCGCGGGCGCGGCGGAGAGGAGCCGCGCGGCGAGTGGGGCCGCATGGGCGCCCGGGGACCAGCAGCGCCCCCGCCCGCCAAACCGCGTCGTCAGTTCGACGACATGCCGCCCGCGAGACCCGGTCAGTGAATACAAATAACTTGAAAGATTGAAATAAAAAAAAATTAATTCCTTTTTGAGCTGGTGATTTCTGTCTAAACTAGGGTGGCATCCTGTGTGATGGATAAATCCACAGACTTTACATAATGGACATATTTTTAAAATATTATATTAATAACATATACACGTGGAAAAGGGGTTTTATTGTCAAATGCATTATTATGTAGAGACATACATAGATATCGCATCATTAATATAATATGTTTGTGTTGTGATGCAGACACGACGGGCAGACCAAAGCTGCAGCTGCAACCGCGCACGGTGAAGGAGCCGGTGAACTCGCTGGCCTCCACCAGCCAGGCCTCCTCGATATTCGGCGGCGCGCGGCCGCGAGAGGAGCGGCTCAAGGAGCTGGCGGGAGAGTAACTCTGTCCAGTGGTGACTGTCCGCCTCGCACCGCGCGCCCCTCACCCCCTCGTGTATATGATTCGTTCCGACGCCCGCTAATCATCGTCTACCTCCAGTACGCAGCGCACGCGCACGCACACGCGGTATTGAAGGCTCTTTGTTAGGTTGTAAATGATTATCGTATTTGTATTTTGTTAGCTTTATTGTGTCTTTGATATATTCTCCTTGAGTGCTTTTCAAGTGAACGTCGAAATTTTCGATGTCAAATGCTAGTGTTCTTTTATCAATTCAGCTTTGAGCGGATTCGGTTTTATTGCGTTCCAAAATATAATACTTATTTACATTTCGTTTATGCTATGTGGTGAAAACATAATTATTATTTATCTACAATACCTTCGTGGCTATCGAAGAGTTCTCTGTTAGATTCTCTGTTGTAATAAAATATTTTTTTTTATTTTGTTCCTTAGGTCGTGAAAAATTAAACATTGATTAAGTGATTTATAAATGAATACTTTTTAAGAGTTGAGAATATGATGATGTAATTATTGTGTCATTAATAAATTTAACTTCCACGTACTTGTATATCTACTTTATTAATAATGAAATATTGTTTAATTGTAATAAAATGTATAAGTAACGTGGCGGTGGAAAAAAAATCGCAAAATTGTAATGGATAATAGAAAAATTAATAAAAAGTGAACTCTTTGTAACCGAGAATTTGTCTACCATGTCCTAATGTAAATGAAAAAATCCTTACCATTTCTCATAAATCTATGCAACAGCCTGAAGAGACTACACATAGCTAGTCTTTACAGACTAAAAAAAAAGATGGATACAAAAGATAAAGTAGTACTGTAGAAGGAATAAGGATTACATCATTGAATCTCAAACTAGTAAAACCTTACTAATATTATAAAAGCGAAAGTTTATTTGTTTGAAGGTATCACCAGAATAGATCAAAGGAATTTGATGAAATATGGCACACTTGTACAACATAAGCTGACAGAACACGGACTACTTTTGAGTTTTTTTTTTCAAAGCTGCGTGCAGACGGAGTCGCGGGCGACAGCAGTGTTAATATACCTTTATTATCGTCAAAGTAGTATCATGGGTGTCTTTAAACCTGGGACAATTATGACTAAACATTGCAACTTAATTTGTGGGTAAATTATATCAATAAGTTGAAGGAGATCTTATGTATATGTGAAAAAAGGTGTATGACAACAAATGCCACAGAATGTTGGAATGGGATTATCATTCATCGAAATAGTGTGCCTATAGCAGTGAAGTGAGCATGAAGGTCAAAGAAAAACATTTTTTTTAAATAATATATTGCAAAAATAGTGATTTACTTAATTATATATCAAGATCTTCATCTGGGTCTTCCTCGTCCCAATCATCAACTGCATCTGGTTCATAATAAACTTTACTCTGGCCCTCGTTTATTTTACTCATATAAGGTAACTTCAGATTATGCTTCTCCAATTGTTGTGTTTGATCCACTTCTATTTTAAATGTTGAAAGATTACCCGGATTTGGTTTAGCTGGCTCTTCATCTTTTATCACCTCTTTTGTTACCCTCTCACATTTTAATATGGATGTAATATTATCATAGGACAATAGTTCCTCTGTTTTTACAAACTTATTGCCTAATTTTATTTGTACAGCTATTTGAAGTGGGTTATGTTCGCTGTATGTAATAGTTGCATGTGCCAAGTGCATTAAATGCTTTTGTAATTTTGAATGCATTTGTAAACAATCTTTATGCAGTACCAGGATTAGTTTAACAACATTTTCGTGACTTTTTAGTTTTCTTATGTATGTCAAACATTTGTGCCAACCCATTTGCATGGCCATTTGATTAACTGAATCTATGAAAATATGACAAGGTTGTTTTATATATTCATTAAAACTTTCTGGATCAAATTCTTGGTGATACTCGACGGTTTGGTTTTGAAATACTTTTTCCCATAGTTTTATAGATTGTTCATAGGAAAATAAGTTCATTTTTAGTTTGTCTCCTACTAAACTCATTAATAGAGGTAAAATATTGATGTTGTAATCATCTTCAATCAGGACCATTGGTGCCGACCGTAATTTCAATAATGTCATATTGAATTCAACACCTCAATCTCGAGACAAATATATTATTAACCCTAGAACATCAAAATTTTAAACTTTGTTTTTGAGGTTATATTATATGTCAATCATTGTCAAAGCGTTGTCGTCGAATCAAACATTAATACGTTTATAAACCCGTGCTCACCATAAAATGATAGTAAAATCTTATTATTAAACTTTACTTATAGCAAACAATATATAATTTATTGGAAAATACAACTTTGAAAAATGACTTTATGTTGCGTTCCGTGTAAAAAAAAAAAGCAAAGGATTTTATTTACTTTTTGGGATTTGCTGTCATTTCGGAATCCATAGACTACGATTATCAAACGTCAATGTCACTTGTGTTCAAAAGATTTATAGTGCAATATAACATATGAAACTGCGTTGTAAATAATAATTAAATGAAAATTGAAAATGAAAAAATTTAGATAGTTTTATATGTAAATATTGGAAAGTGTAAAGAGACAGTAGTAAAATTTGGTCCTTCGGAGAGTAAAATATTAGTCATGCTAAAACAAATTAGTGCATTTAAAATGCTTATAAGGCATACAGCATTTGTACCTGCGTACAAACCACCAGCTGAAAAAGATTTTGAAACAATAAGGTATTTTGTAAGCCGCCATAAGAAAATTCTAATACTCACTGGCGCTGGAATATCAACAGAATCTGGTTCGTAGGTGGATAATGAATCATGTAATAAGATTTTATTATAAACACTAATACTTTAATAATAACTATCTTACACTATTAAACACTATTAGCACTGAATATTTAAAGATAATATTTTAGAACCTCGAAGTATTTCTTTTAGAAAATAATTTAAAATAGTATTGAAAGTCGTAAAAAGTGTG
This sequence comes from Papilio xuthus, assembly GCF_000836235.2. Taxonomy (NCBI): domain Eukaryota; kingdom Metazoa; phylum Arthropoda; class Insecta; order Lepidoptera; family Papilionidae; genus Papilio; species Papilio xuthus. The sequence goes on along the minus strand of NW_013530970.1, from coordinate 1,555,989 downwards.
AGAAAAACTGGACTAACTTACATTCATTAACACATTCAATACTACCAACTCATCTAATTCATGAATAAATACTTCCATATGAAAAAGAAAACATTCAACTTCAGTTACACAGTACAATAAATTTACTTCTAGGAATACCTGACTACAGATCTGAAGAAGTAGGGTTATACGCACGAAGTAATCACAAACCAGTACAGTATCAAGAGTTTGTGAAATATCCTAAAGTAAGACAGAGGTACTGGGCCAGAAACTTTATAGGGTGGCCAAGGTTTAGTGCAGTACAGCCGAATGCTACACATTATGCTATTAGAGAATTAGAAAAGGTATATATTTTCTTTAAATTTACAATAATCATCTGAACTGTACCAATATTTTGCACAGAACATATCAAATATTTAAATCTTATTTCTAACTAATATTATGAATGTGAAAGTTTACATAGATGTTGGTTAGAAGGTATCATCAGAACGGCTGTATGGATCTCCCTGCAATTTGGCATAAAAGTAGACCATGGTTTAGAAGACAACTTTTGCCTTGTGTATATTTAATTTTTTTCTTTGTAATTGTGTGGTAATTTTAGCTGTTATGTAAACTTATATCAATAAGTAAATAGTCACTGTATAAAAAAATTAAGATGGTTTTATATAAACAAAAAAAATATCATTGATTGAGTGTGAATTTATTTTACCACAAACATTTTTGTAGATCAATAAAGTAAGTGCAATAGTGACACAAAATGTTGATCGTCTACATCACAAGGCGGGTTCGGAGAATATTATTGAGCTTCATGGTACTGGTTATATAGTGAAATGCTTACAATGTAGTTATGAAGTGGACAGATATGAGCTGCAACAGACAATGATGCAACAAAATCCGGATATGGAGAATAGTGTTACGATGATCAGGCCCGATGGAGATGTTGAATTGTCTAGAGTAAGTAGAAATAATGATTATAATTTAATATTTGTAATTGAAGTTTTAAGTCATTGTTGGTGTATTTTTAGGAAGTTAGTTAATGCTAGCCATGCCCGCGACTGTCCGTGTACAATCTTTGAGCTGCGCATAGTACTGGAAAGTACTTGGACATTGCAACATTACTTTATTTGACTAAAATAAAAGAATTTTTCTAAAATAAACATAACTTAAGCAACTTCTTATTACATCAGCGACCTGTAAATAAAAGTCTCGTCAAAATCGGTCCAGCCAATTCCGAGACTAGATGAAAGAAAAAGACAGACAAAAATAGTAAAAAAAATATGTAAAACGAATATTTCAGACACTACAATTTTATTTATATGTATAGATTGTATTTTATATAACTCCCGAGTGGAGCAGGCGGCCGGCCGTAAGAATATAAGTAAAAGCCTTGAGGTTTATAAAACCTGCGCCAACACCACATGAGTGGGATAAGGTTAGGAAGAAGAATTTAAGGAGACTTGACATTTGTTTTTTGCAAAATTAATAAGTGACCAGTGTTGAATCTTCAAGTGATTCTACCTTTTTTTGTTGTCATTTCTCTTTTATTATTCCAATGATTTACATTGACACAACACTAATATAAACATAGATAACGATCAAAGATAAACAAAGACACATAGAGTATAATCTCACTAATCCGATACTTCGATAAATCGGCACGTCCAATAATCCGCCGTCCCACACCTCATTCGCCTCTCTATACCTGTGCGCTTCGGTCGTTGCGTCATCGACTAGCAGTCTAACCTCAAAACGTAATTTTAAGTGACAATAGTTTATAGTTTAAAATGTCAAATAAACGCAAACATAAGACACTAGATTTGAATTATAAAATGGAGATTTTAAAGAAGTTAGATAGTGGACAAAATATATGCAAATTGGCAAAAGAATATGGCGTTGGGCGTGCTACTATACACGATCTTAAGAAAAAAAGGCAAAAGATAGAAGACCGCGTCAACGCAATGGAATCGGGGCCAGGACAGCGTAAAACATTAAAAGTTGGCGGTTGTCCAAAGATGGAAAGCGCTCTTTACATGTGGTACATACAACAGCGTTCTAAACACACTCCTATATCTGGAGAAATTCTAAAAGCCAAAGCAATCGAATTTTATAAAAAAATTACCAACAAAGATGATTTTCGTGCCAGCGACGGATGGTTGGATAAATTTAAAAAGCGATTTGGTATCCGTCTATTAACCATATCGAGTGAGATATCAAGCAACGAATCTGCTGTACAGTCATTTATCCAACATTTTAAAAACAAAGTAGAAGAACTGGGTCTTCTTCCTGACCAAATTTATAACGCAGACGAGAGTGGTCTGTTCTGGAGGTTGTTGCCCAATAAAGCTAAAGAAGCAAGTGCAGATCAAGTGAGTAAAGATAGAATCACATTCATGCCGTGTTCAAATGCAACTGGAACGCACAAATTGGATTTGTTAGTAATTGGCGAAGAAAAAACTCCCAGAGCTTTCAAGAACATTTGTCTGCCAGTCTGCTACAAGAACCAAATTAGAAGTTGGGTCACGAGAGAGATATTTAACGAATGGTTTCATGAAGACTTTGTCCCAGAAGTCGAAAAGTTTATGAAAAGATCCAACTTGCCCATAAAAGCTTTACTAGTAATTGCCGATGATCCACGCCACCCAAATGAACAAGAACTTAAATCAAGTGATGGGAATATCCAAACTATCTTTTTACCACTAAACTGCAAACCTTTACTGCACCCGGTGGATCAAAATGTTATCCAAAAAATAAAATATTTGTATAAAAACAAATTGCTGATCCATATTATATCTCAGTATGGCGATATAACGCAGAGTCTTCAAGGATTGAATTTGAAAGATGTCGTATTCTTTCTCGCTCATGCTTGGGATTCTGTTTCATTTAACTTAATCCAATCTTCATGGAAAAAGTTATGGCCTACAATGAATTATGTATCAATAAAAAAAGAAGAAACAGATGAATGGGATCCCGAAGATAATGTGCCTGTTGCCGAATGGTTACAAATTCTATCAGATAAAGGATTTGAGACAAGTGAAGAAAATTTAATTTTTTGGTTTGAAGGAATCGAAGAGAGAGAGCAAATTATGACAGATGAAGAAATTTTATGGGAAACAGTAAAAGAAGAAAGCATTGATGAAATATTGGCGTCACCAACTACTGTAAAAGTTAGACCAGATGATGCATTGTTTTCTTTCAACACCTGCATAACATGGGCAGAAGAAAACGGCATATCTGCCAAGGATATCATAATTCTGCGTAACATGCGAGAAAAGGTTTTTAAACAAGGACTACAATTCACACAAAAGCAGAACTCATTTATGGATTATTTTAATACTAGTTAATTAGATATGTACCATTACATACATTTATTCCGTCTGTGAAATGCTTTGTTTTATTACCTTTTAACTTTTTATTAATAATCCAGTAATCCAAACATTCCAATAATCCGGCACTTATGTTAATATTGATTAGTGAGATTATACTGTAATTTGTTGTTCTGAAAGTGTGTGGAAACCGAAAAACTTCCATGTTATGTCTAAAATATGCGAGTCTTTAAATTAATTTGTAAACAGCCAAATACTTACGTATATTTGTCCGGTGTCCGAGCACAGTGAGGGCCTTTCATCAGGGTCAGTGAGACCGGTACTACTTCGCTTATGCAGCCCGCTCACTCATCAAATCGTAGTAAAAGAAATGAACCCTTTGTACAATCCTTAGCTTTCTTTATATCTCATTTGTCACATCTTAAGACTATGTTTTTTTCAGGAACAAATTGAAAAATTCCGAGTACCACTGTGTCCGAATTGCCAAGGTCCTTTGAAACCGGATATAGTATTCTTTGGTGACAATGTACCAAAAGAAAGAGTAGAAAAGGTCAGGAACGAAGTAAGTGAAAGTGATGCAATATTTGTATTAGGTTCAAGTCTAACAGTGTATTCGAGTTATAGAATTATATTACAAGCTAAAGAGGAAAAGAAAGAAGTGGCCATTTTGAATATAGGACCAACTAGAGCGGACAACATTGTTGATATAAAAATATCCACTAAATGTAGTGATATTTTGATGGATTTACATAACACAATATGATGTCAACTTTAAAAAAACTTTAATCTTTTTTTAGCAAATTAAAAAAAAAGTCTAATTATGTGATCTACCTCTGTTGAATAATATTTTAAGTGGTATCGTGTTAGTTAAAAAATAAAATATGCTATAAAATGGTCTTTAGTTTTTTTTTTATTTCGTACCAAAATGTATCATTACAAAAATTAACATTACAAATCAAACTGCACAGACATTCCTTGAGCCGTATATATTGAGGTAATAAACAGTTTGTTCAAACTCAAATACTTGTTAATAAATTAAATATAGGTACTACACAGGCACGATAACATGAGACACGAGTCAGATGACGACACTTCTTCCATACTTGTTTTTGTACACTTGTAATCAGATTAAATAGTAAGATAAAATATCCTAATTTCATGAAGACTGCGGCAGTACGTTTAGAAATCTGAGATCAAAATTTACATGAAATTTAATAGTCAAGTATCGAGATTTAAGGCAGTTAATCAATTAAAATGTCTAGTTTTCGTCAAAAGTAACCTAAATATTTAGTGCCAATTACCTTATTAATAATATTGAAATATGCAAGTAAATTTTATGTCTAAAAACATGCCTGACCTCGTGTTTTTCTAATTTAAAGATAACCTTAAGATTTCACTACCGAAACACTCGCACGTGAAAGAATATACAGTATTTTGTACACATGGCTTCGAAGCGATATCATAGCGAACTTCAAAATTATATAGAACTGACGCGCGACAATCACGTAACTTACCGAAAGGTATGTCAGTTCTATACATTTTTGAATATAGCTATGGAATGGATTTTGTCTAACCCCCCATGTTTCGGCAGTGAAAACGTACAGTTAAGGAACAATTGATTTAAAAGATAAGTTAAATATCTAAGATAATGCTTGATACTAAACAGAAATCATTTAATTAAGTTTAATTTAAGCTATTAGTGATTAATCTAACCACATTCACAATACCAAGTTCATATAATTACATTATTCCTATTTGAAAGCTTTCTTAAGAACTTTAATTTATTTATTTAATTTTTCCATTTCGTTTCATTAGTCACTATCCAATTTGAAATTTCGTTAGTTTATAATTTTAGACATTATTAGTTGGAATCCTAATCGCGAATGGCGCGCTTTCATTACAAAGTCAAGTGTCAGAATGATTAGTGAGGGGACATAAACGTCGACATTTTAGTAACGCTAGTGTTGTGCCAGTACACCGGCATAGTGTCGGATTTTCTTCCTAACAATAATAAGACTATCTCTGGTTTTAATACAAAGTAAACTAAAATGCATATTTTACGTTAAAAAAATATTATTGGTAAAAAATCATTACAAGTCCTAACTTTATCTTTACGATTTGTGGAAAATGATTTTTTTTCTCTCTAAAGATAAAAAGGTATAGAATTTTCGACTACCAAGATTACAGAAAATAGCAATTTTAACATATTTACATACCCAAGAGAAAACACGACTGTGAATAAGTAAAAAGAAAGTAGTTTGTCTTTGACATAAACCCAAAACTGTTGCAGTGATATTTGTGAGATGCATTTTGTTTTCAATGTAGTAAATCTAGTCTTATTATAAACTGACGAAGTTTTCAATAGGTTAGTAACAATGACGCATATTTTACATATAGTAATAGTAGACTAACTTTATTTCTATTTTGTACCTGAATTATTTTTATAGCCAATAAGCTTATCCTCAATTAATTTTTAATTCATGAAGTATCCACTCTCTTATGGTCACTAAAGTAATCTCCAGTGTTGATTTTTTGTGAGAAACCTAATATCGTCGGTTTCTGAGCACTAAAACCGTGTGTAAAACATATTGCTATCTTTTTTTGTCAAAGATAATGACAGAGATAACGATATGTTTTATACATGGATTTTGGTCTCAGAAATCAACGATTAGTCAGACAATATTATATGATCCAGTAATGGGTTTAGCAGAGTTATTTCTGTCACTATTTAAAATCTACCACAGAAAATGCAAGACGGCTGCAATAAAAGGATCTTGACACTTTTGACATTGTCAGGGAGGCGCTAGTGAGCTGTCATAATTTAATTTGTCTATGCTTACTGGTTCATAACTTTATCACTTATTATACATTGACCACAGGTTTCTGAGAGTAACAAAAAGTCATCTTGACACTGACTTTTTTATTTAAAGAGATGGCTGTAGTGCATTTATCAAAATTAACCAATTATTGAAACATTTCAAAGCACCTCCTGCACTGATTTCTATAAATGGATAGGCGATTGCTTGGAAATAACAGCATTTGCTTCGTTCCGATTTAAAAACCCCTGCGGAACTAAATAAAGTGCATTCACTCTGAAGTGATTCCATAACGAATTTTAAAAATGTATGGTACTAAGACGCAACAATCACGTGATTTTTCTAAAGTTACTGTCTGTCCTATACATTTTTGTCGCTATAGAATCGCTTCGAATCGAATGCACTTTGTCTAATCCTCCTTTTGATATTGTAGTTCCAATCCACACCACCAAAATGTCGAAAATCAAATAGGCACAAAATAATAATCTTATAGCCTGTCCATTCATCAAGTCAGTGACCTCTATATATCTATCAGATCAAGTAATATGTTACGAGTGACACTTGTATATATATCGTTGTCTCTCTTTTATCAAAGATAAAGAAAGGGATGTCAATACAAGTGTCACATTCAAAATCAACAAAATGTAATCTCTAACATTGGCAGTGAATTGTTTCATATCCTGATAACTTTACTTATACTAATTATGGAATATAATATACAATTATTTTAATGACATTGAAAAAACAAAACTAGACATCAAAGTAGAACCCAATACATATTTTCCATAAATTGATTAACAAAATAAGTACAAACCGGTTACAAAAACATCAAAAGGACCGACAATATTTAGTAATAACAAAGTCTATATAAACAATAAAATAAAGTTGGTTTCTAAGACCAAAAACTGTATAAAACATATCGTTATTCCTGTTATTTTTCACAAAACAGACATGACAATATGATTTAAACGAAGATTTTGTCCTTAGAAACTCACTAGTAGTATTGTTTAAAAGTTAATTTTTAAAACGATATTACTTGTAGCGTCAACGAACATTCGTTTTACAATTATCTATCATTTAGTATTATAGAATATTGCGGTCCCTTCCATGTTACAATCGGCTTTAATTACATACCATTTTCACTGGTACGGATACAAGTTAACGCACGTCAATTAGTGGAAAAGGAGCTTAAAATGGTTCTACTTAAATGCCTTGAACTATACACTACATTTGTAAACGTGCAACTGTAATTAGAACTCAACTGCAACGACACTTACCGTGGGGTTTCTGACACCAAAATCTCCTTTCAAAACATATTAGTATCTCTGTTTTGTCAAAGATAAAGACAGGGATGACAATATATTTTATTCAGAGAAATTGGTCTCAGAAACCAACGGTTAGATTACATAGAAACCTTGCCAACTGTGGGTTAAATATATCCCTGTCATTATCTTTGAAAAAACATAGATGATATGTTTTTAACGGAGATTCTGCTCTCAGAAACCTACGGTAAGAAAGAAAAATATCGCATTCTTATTGAATTCTCGTTTATTCAGATTGGATAATCGTCACTGCTGTTGAATTCTTTATCCTAACAAATAGTGAATTAAGAAAATGTTCATAGTAAGTTTTGAACATTACAACAATACAAGGAGCATAAAAGAATAAGATTTCAATTGTATAGCTATTTAAAAAAAAAATGATAAAACTTATTTAAATAATGTATTTTTATAAACATAGTAATATTTCATATTGTAAGTACATTTTTATATCATTTCGGCATCTTCCTTATCCAATCTATACTAATAAAGTGGAAGAGTTTGTTTAAACGAGCTAATCTCAGGAACCTACTGGTCCAATTTGAATTTTTTTTTGTTGGATAGTCCATTTATAGAGGAAGGCTTTAGGCTATATAAAATTACGTTGCGACCAATAGTTTTTTTAATTCCGCGCGGACGGATATACGGGCGACTGCTTGTATTATAAATAGGAAAGATTTGATTGTTTGCAGGTTCCAAAATTATTGAACAAATTTAAAAAATTCTTGTCCTGTTGGAAAGCTACTTTATACCCAGGTATAGACTATATTTATTACTAGGAAGCGCGAAGGAATGAAAGTAAAATTTGAAACAGTTAAAGTCAACGTGCAGAAGTGCATAAAGAGATTCATAATTAAAAAGGGTCTTGATGGACAACAAAGTGATCCTATAAGGGTTCCATTTACACAAGGTACGGAACCCTAAAAATTATTTAACTATGGCTAATTCAACGGTTGAACAGTTAAGTTTAAATGAAACCGGCACATTACATATGAATTAAGCTTAGTGTTAAGTTTTTATTATAAACTAGCTGTCGCCCGCGACTCCGTCCGCGCGGAATTAAACAAAAACTATTGGTCGCAGCATTATATAGCCTAAAGCTTTCCTCTATAAATGGACTATCCAACAATAAAAGAATTCTTCAAATCAGACCAGTATTTCCTGAGATTTGTATGTATAAACAAACAAACTCGTCCGCTTTATAATATTAGTATAGATATATTAAAAAAAATCATACTTACAGTAATGAAATCCTTCATATGTATATAAAAAACACTATTCAAATCACACAGAAAGCATTCACATTGGTCTTAGAAATGAGACACTGAGACACTAAACACATAAATTGTTTTATCACTACGTCGCTATATCCGGACGTCCGTTATTATAAAAAGTAATCAGCCTGGGGTTTCTTTGATGGTACACCTCGTGATTCCTGCGGTGCTGCTTCGAATATTGTGAACTCACGTTGAAGGTTTTCATTCAGTTCCAAGATGGCCGCTACATTGCCACATCTGATGATATTAATGGGTTTTAACATTTTCAGTTATATTAATTTCATGGTTAAGTAAATTGCAGTCGGCACTGAATGTGTTATAGCTAATTAAATGCATGAATTATAAAGGGGATGAATGAATATGTGATATATAGGAATTTTTCATGAAATAAATGCTTAATAGGGGTTAATAATCATTTTAAAAAAGTATATTATTGTAAAATAAAAAAAATCAACATGAATCCCTTAATTTTACTAAATTACAAAGGGATGTCATATTTCATGTTAGAATTTGTAAATTTCCAAACATATACAGAAGTTAATTGTTTTTTTTATTCCGTTCATTGTTAATAAAAGAAGTATTAAAGCATCTAGTGAACAATAACTTAGTTCGGCAAAGTTGAGCCAACAAAGCTAAAGTTTGCCAAAAGTCTATCAAATAATTTGTCAAACACTCTTACTAACCTGTAGCAATAGTTTGGTGCGGACCAGACAGTGAGTACTGTCTCATTGAAATGCCACTTGTATCCTTCCATAACAAGCTGGTGCGCGCGACATATCATGTCAATATCATTGGACACATTGAACTGCGCCACCACATCAGATCCAAACAGGTAGCCCGCACCACGCGGAGATACACCCCAGCCTTGAGTATCTGGAATTGTACCACACATTTTATTCAAATCCAAAAAAAAAGTTTTGTATAGACAAACAGAGGAACTGGAATATTTTTTTTTATTAAAAGGTGGCAAAGGAGCCAACAGCCACCTGAAACCATAGACATCCCTAATTGCAGGTGCATTAATCGACGGAGGAGGGGACTCATAGAAAGAGGATATTTCCACATTCTTTGCGACCCTTCCTCTGTCAAATCCAGTTCTCCTTCCCATACTTTCTTTATAAGAACAGGGCGGAAAAGGAAAGGGTACAAAAATGTGGCCGCCGGCATGCACACTCATCAGACTGTATGTGGAATGCTTTCACTTCACATCTGTCTTCTGTGTGGCGATGTTTCACTGGGTAAGCCAAGCAATTCGTGCAACAAATATTATTACTGCTGGCAACTACCATTGTTAGATATATTTAAAACTATAACATTACTGTGAGTTTCCACTGCCTTATACAATGAAAAAAACATATAGGCATCTATATATTATTCAAAAAGAATGACAGTTTCGGCATATTCAATACCTTCAGGATCGCTCCACAATAAATCACACATTGGTCCATCATGAGGTACTTCTTGTTTACGATCAATCGTACGTATTTGATCCAGTGTCTGTATAGACGGACTCAGGCCACCGTGCACACAGAATATCCGTCCATCAATTATAGCCGATAGAGATAAATAATCGAAGATTTCTGTGCAGTACCTTTAAAATACAATAAACTTGTAATAACATATATGTATAATAAAAGTGGTCTACAACTTTGGCAGCTATATTCTATGTCATAAGAGTCAACTATGATGCTATCTAGTTACTTGGATATGCTTAGTTTTTTCATTGTACAAAAAAATATTCAGCTAAATCTGTAGTAAATTCACTTCAAAAATCGATATCATCAGCTCATGCTTATCATTGGTTTTGAATATAACTAAACATGATGTTGTTGGATTTAGCTGTTTCTTTTCATAACCCTCAAATATGCTTTGAAAATTGCAATATAATCTACACAAAACAATTTTGTGAAAGGCACACTCCAATGTTCTGTATAAATCCTCATTAGGCTTTAACAAATTCAAACTACTAATAAAAGTATTATTCTCACTTCTCCGTAATATTTTTCATGTACTCAAAATCTCTTTGTTATTTCCAGCTCCAAAAAGCAAATATTATTTTTTTGTTGGACCTGTTAGTTACATATCACAGTTGAACCTGGGTAAGCTTCAAGGGACCACAATTTTTTTTTACTTGTAGACATTTCTCTAATCCAAGATTCTCTTAGTCCATTATGACCAAATAATGACTCGCTTATAAATTTCTTGCTTATCCAGGCTCAACTGTATTATACACATTAAATCTTAATTACCTCCACACAGTAATTGAACCATATTTCCTTAAACACTCATCATAGAATCCGTAAACTTGTGTAATCTGACGTGATTCATGGTTGCCACGGATAAGTGTGATACGATCTGGATAACGGACCTGCAATGATAGAATTTGTTATACTACCAATTAGTCTTAGTAACATATCATACAACAGAACTATTATAAGTGCAAATGTGTAGATGGAATGATTGATGGATGTTTGTTTCAAGGTATCTTCATAATGGCTGAATGAGTCTCTATAAAATTTGGCACATATATGCTATTTTTTTTAATTCCGCACAGATCTAGTTGTGAGCAGTCGCCCTAGCTGTCGCTAGTGTAACATTTCGCTTATGAACATTATATATATGACAATATTTACCTTCAACGCAAGTAATAGTAAGAAAGTTTCTACTGAATAAAAGCCTCTGTCAACAAAATCACCCATAAACAGATAATTAGTTTCCGGAACATCACCACCTACTTTAAATAACTCTTTAAGGTCATAAAATTGTCCATGAATGTCACCACAAACCTGTAAATGAAATACAGGTTTCTAAATTGGTCAAGCTGAAAGTTTTATTAATAAAAAAATTATAGCACTTGTTATAATACAGCATATTCAAATTATTTCCCAACTTACAAGACACCAATGTATTTCTTTTCATAGGCATGTATGTGGGTTTACATGTATGTTGATTCCATTGTGATAGAGTAAAATCCAGTCGAAATTATCGACTATATTATCGATGATATTTTAAAATTTAAAACATGTTGCTTTAAGTGTATGTAAAAGTAGGAGGATTACTGTTTCATACAAAAACTATTAAAAAAGTTGATATATATGTAATCTCAATATTGTTGTGGTTATAATTTACCGTAACTGGTGAGTCTACTCGTTGCACGTTACTTTCTTCCACAAGAATCTCGCGGGCTTTCGCACAAAGTGCTTTAACCTCCGCCTCCATTATTATTTCGCATCTTTTCAATTGTTCTATTTGACGGTCCAGGTCACTTGTATCAGACATTTTTTGTATATTTAGTTTACTTACAGCTGCAATTCAAATAAAAACGTTTAATCTTAGAGGGTATAAGGTGGTCAATAGGCTTCGTGGTCGTTGTTGCATACCGTCAATTCGTTTGGAGGAAGAGTTAACGTGTATTGTTTTTTATTAAAAATGAACTGTTGTTTTGTATTATTATACTTACGAAGACTTGAATCTTTCTTAGTGTTTAAGAACAGTCGTTTATAATAGCATTAGCGTTAAAAATCACAAAATACTTCACACTTCACAAACAATCATAACTTGTATGTACCATAGAGTAGAGTCAAATTTTTTTCACTGTTTCCAAGATTTTGCTTGTGGGATCAGTACTTTTCGTCAATTCACTAAATACATTCAAACCACTGTACAAAATTTGAAGGCTAATTCATTCTATGTACTTAATCAAAAGGTAAAGGTTATGTAAATTTTGAAAAGGTCAAAAGAAAATATATTTTTGAACATTTTGCACTACCTTCGATAATACATAATCTTTGAGTTGCGCAAACTATAAACTAAAATCAAATGTCAAAATCAAAATGACAACAATACAGAAGAATGAACCAATATATGAATCATGAAAATATTTCTTACATGGTAAATGAGGATTGCGATTATTCAATATTTATTGGATATTTCTTACAATAGTTCTAAGGTAGTAAAAGACAATTGTCAAAGATATTATCTCATTTGGAATTCTAACTAAATTATTATGTATGCGGAGATTTAGTACCTACGTACAAATATGTCTGACGTGGGATGCGCGCGCATGAGTTTTGAATGAAATTTTTTGACAATCAATCTGACAACTACAAAACCTACTATAGCTTTATTACGCTACTATTTTTTAGTGATTGTGTAAATAAATCCGTTTACAAACTATCGAAGTCGAGATTTTAAATAATTATCGTCGCGTATTGTTGTTATTGATATTTGATACAGTGTTTGTTAAGTGATTGGTGTATCTTGTGGAGAAAAATGGGCAATATTCACACTGTTGGGCCAAATGAGGCGCTTATTGTCTCAGGTAATTTACGGTGTTTTCCTTATGATAACCTGAATAATGCGTTGGTTTCTGAGACTAAGATGACCGTTTAAACTATATTGTTATCTCTGTTTTGTCAAAGATAATGATAGGGGATGACGATATGTTTTATACAGGGATTTTGGTCTCGGAAACCAAAAATTAATTGTGTAGTTGTTGACAATAGAGATTTTATGCTGTGAACCGGTTGAATTGTAATTAACGTAAACATTATTTGTTGATAATGAAGACATATTTCAATGTTTACTTTGAAATTTTTATCATCTCATTTGTTTAGGTAAAACTATTTTGGTTCTACGCATTTTGTTTATGTATTAATTTAAGTAACAATTAGTAAATTGAACGTTTATATAGGGCCAGCGCCCAGTCTACGTAATGTGGTTTAATTACTACTTTTTTTCAATGTCAATACAAGCGCCCATTATACTGCCGAAGGTCACATCGTGGTACATTAGAGAACGAACGTATGTTTATAGATTATTCTATGAGTAGGTATTCACGAGTTTACGAAGTTCATTGTTCAATGAAAAATGAACGCGAGTATAAAATGTAAAAAAAAAATTGAATGTTTGTTAATTATTATAAAACATCTGAAGTTTATTCAATTTAAATTGGACATAGCATTTATGAGTCAGTCTATAATACATTACAAAACATACCATAGTACTATGTATTTACGAGTATAGCGTACGATTGATGGGTACTATGTCTGACTATAACATATCCAATGAAACAAAACATTTTTTTTTCATTTGTTTTAAGCAGTATGAGAGACATGACAATATGTTTTTCAGCTTGAAATAGACGGCATACTAATTCGTATAGTTTGAACATGAAATAAAGAATGTGTACTCTTGAAGGTTTCCGTAGAAGTCGTGGTTAGTGGAAACTGGTAACAATTAATGTTATTCCATAATCAATATTGATGACGAAAGATCGAGGCGAGGAAGATTGGTGTTTTGTGCGTCGTTGATTCTTTCACCCAAAATGTATCACCACGTCATATTCCTAAATTGCAATGTAAAAATGTCGTACTTATATAGGCGCCCCAGCATCTAAATGGCATAACTAGTGCAGCATACCGAATTGGGCTTTGGATCCCACAATAAGAGCCGCTACTATTCTTGATAGCACGCCTTCTAAACGCTGACTTGGATTCGGGTTATATTAGAACAGAGTTTATTAAGAAAATGATAATATTTCTCAGTAAAAGCAATATTTGAAACTGGAATCAAGTCGACAAAAACCGCAGTCGAATTCTGGTACCGGTTTGTACCAGTATTTTGAGACATACGAGTACTTTTTTGGCGACGTGTTCTTAATACTTTAAGTTGATTTTAATTGGAACTTCCTCGTGCTTAAATTGGCGCTGTCATATAAACTACTTTTGACCTGCGGTCTCGCCCACATACTTGATTACAAGATAATGTTGCATTTGATTCTGGAAACATGATATTTTTAGCTGTACTGCGGTTTCTTTGAAACTAAATCGAGAATAATCTTTTATATGCGGTTGATTTTCAGTTTAAACAGAACAGTATCGAACACCACTTCGAGGTTATTAAGTGTTTGAGATGAAGAAATCTAATTCCAGTACTATTACAACGAATTAAGATATAGGTATTTCATTAAAATTAGAGAATAGAGTCCGAAAAGTATCTCTTTATGCATAGGTCGATAATATGTACTACGTAGAACGTGTTATCGATGTCTTTATATGATCATAGATAATAATTTTACATGTCATCGTAGTTTCAGCCACATGTTTATAACGATAGCATTCATTATAACATTGGTTAAACAATAGTCACGTACTGATTTAAAATCTAGTAATGACCGAACTTTGTTCGGTATTTTTTTTAATTGTGTTTTTTGGAAAGTATATTTAAGTACGAATTACAAATAAAACGATGAAATATGAATAATATTTTTCGATCTTACCGATAGAAAAAGTTAAGTTTATGTTTAAGTTGATTATCGATAAAACACGAATAAAATGACATTTTCTAAAAATGATTCCTAGCTATATCGATTTATCGCCCCCGAAACCCCCTATATACTACATTTTATGAAAATCGTTGGAGCCGATTCCGAGATTCCAATTATATATATATATATATCTCAATATCTTTAAATGAGCAAGAATTGCTCATTTAAAGATATTGATTTAAAATCTATTAATAGACGACACACTATCGTATGAATGCTAACAATTTTACTAATATTATAAATTCGAAAGTTTAGATGGATGGATGTTTGTTTAAAGGTATCTGCACAACGACTGAACAGATCTTGATGAAATTTGTCATACATATAGCACATAGTCTGAAAGAACACATATGCTATTAATTATTATTTTTAATTTCACGCGGACGGAGTCTCTGGCGACAGCTAGTCTACAATAAAAGTTTAGTCAGATAGGTTTAAAAAAATCGATTATAGCTATGTATACCAAGGGTTAGGGGACAGCCCCTGATTCCGCCATTTTGATTTTATCCTTTTGTTTATTTCACCCCTCATATTTTGAATCTGCAATAAAATATACTAGTAAAATTGAACAATAACGCCAGATGATGCGTTCGACTTCTAGTAAATTATAGTAAAAATATTTAACTTCTGTCTGTTATAGAATAATGTAGACGAGATAAACATTTTATTGCCCAAATGTAAATAATCAATGCAATTCATATTAGCACCTTAAATATAAAAACTTATTAGAATAAATAAAAAAAAAATGGTATTGCACAATTTATTTAATAATGTTGTTAAGTTGTAGTTGGTAACTTTAAAATAAAGACACGTTGATAGGATTCTTCAGTCCATTTTAGATAACGTACAAAACATTCCTGATAAGGGCTAAGTATTTATCATAAACGGAATTGTCATTAGTTGCATAACTTAAATTATTTTTGCAACTAACATATTTATGACGGAATTATATATAGTAGGCCTCTCGCCAGATGGACTATGGTCAAGCGGGAGTGTATTGGATGCAGATGGCACAGGACTGGACATTATAGCAATCGACGGAGGGAGACGTATGTTCAGCAGTGGATGAATTCAGACTGACAATGATGGAATTAAATATGTCGCTTATTAAAAGGGGATTCCCTATGCAATTACGATTACCGACATAAATAATTATGACTGTAAATACCATCTAGTTTAATAAAAAAGAGTTTCAATTGTAATATTTAATAATGCCATGATCCGTAAGCCAGAAAATTTATCGTTTTTTTATTAGAAATGAGCTATTTGTGCCTTTGGTTACGTCTTTCTGCTGTGGGGCCATTGACGTCATTTAAATATAGATAAAGATAAGATATACATTAGCGATAGAATTGTAAGTAAAAATAGGTTACAGAATAGCTACTAAAATGTATTGTCGTTTACATTTCGAAAGGGAAAATAACTAGCTGATAGTGTTACGTTTGTTTATGGATCTATTGTCTGTATTTGTACCTTTAATATTTATAATTAGTATTTTAACACGGCCCCAAAATTAATTTAAATGTCAAAGGATCCATAAATTCTTATATTATTTATCAGTGACAGTCTCTCTACCATTTTCAGGTCTATTCAACATAAAAACCAACATGTGAATAAACTACAATTCGAATCCCACTTTCGTATTAACACGTGTGTTGAAGACCATTTTTATGAGAAAATACTCATAGATTCTTGATGGGTACATTTAAATCAAGCCCCATGTATTCATTATCATGTCCGCACCTTTCTCGCCTATCATGATTGCGGGGGCGTTAGTGTGCGCAGCGATTGTCTTTGGTATAACACTGCTATCTATTACACGAAGATTCCTAACCCCATACACTCTCAATTCCGGGTCCACAACTGCATCAGGATCTGTTACTGGGCCCATCCTGCACGTAGATATTTGATGATGCAATGTCGAAGTTACAGTACGTACCGCACATTCCCAATATTTGTCGCTGTCGAATTTATATTGTTTGCAATTCGGAAACTTTTTCTTGTGTAATTTCGCACCGTACTTTTGAAACGAAGGTGTTTCAACCAATTTATTTATGTACCTTATAGAAGCTATTAGTGTAGCAACGTCTTTGGGATGCTGCAAGTAATTGCCGTACAACGCCGGTTGCTCGAAAGGATTTTTCGATTTTAATTTCATGTAGCCTTTAGATTTCGGATGTAGTAACATCATTAAAATTGTAAAGCTTTCAGTTTTTTCCAAAGGTTTATATACGTCATTGTACAACCAGTCCGCTATTCGTGAGCCTTTCGATACTAACTGTCCCTCGTCAGTTGCCATAGATGCGCAAGTTCCTATTAATTCAATATCAGGGTAATCACCGACCTCATCGGAGACGTTTGTTTTTAAATATCCTATGGTTTCGACACCAGCCAGTGATGTCATCGGGCCATCTCCGAATTGTGTCAATTGCACACCAGTCTGAACGAGTGCAACATTTCTTAATGCAATTGTTAATCTTGTTGTGTTAAGTGTGTACGCTAAAGACGGAAATGATATATGGTCGTAGAGCGTTTGACCGACAGGTAAATCCTGTATCACGGGTATCTCGAAGGACTCTAAATGGGCTCTCGGTCCAATGCCCGAGAGCATTAACAAATGCGGAGATTCAATAGGGCCCGCCGAAAGAATAACTTCTTTTTTTGCTCGTATTTGATAGATTTGGCCATTTCTTTGAAATTCTACGCCGTATGCCGTCTTTGTTATAGGATCGATTAAAACTTTTGTTACTCGACTATTTGGCAGAATGTGTAGGTTCTTTCGGTTTTTATGTTTGTGCAGGAATGCTTTTGCGCTACTCATCCTGACTCCACGGTTTATCGTCGCTTGAATGTAGTTAAATCCGAATCCGTCTGGGCTGTTGTAATCGACTATTCGATGGCCCAAATATTTCACGCCGTCCAAAAATGCTTTCGATAGTTTTGATCTGAAATGAGGTAATTTGATTTACTTTTAATGTGAGCAGTAATCTTACTAATATTATAAGAGTTTAGATGGATGTATGTTTGAAGGTATCTCCCGAATGACTACATGTATCTCGCTGAAATTTGGCATAGATGTAGAGCATAGCCTGGAAGAACACATAGGCTAACGGAGTCGCGGTCGACAGCTAGTAGGTTCATATAATTTGAAATTGATATTTTACCTAAATGGAACATCTTCAACTGTAAGTTCTCCGTCTCGGCCGTGCCATGGGGATTTAGATTGGCCTTTGAGTGTTGCACTTTCAGACTTCATATAATATGGTAATACTTCTCTGTAAGACCTGAAACATAATTTTTAATATTGTAAGTTTATTTATAAAAAAAATGGTCTTGACAAACAGATGGACGGACAACAAAGTGAATAAGGGTTTCGTTTTTTTCCTTTCGAGGTACGGAACCCTAAAAACAGCATGTAAGACGAGCTTGATTAACATTCTATTAGTATGGTAATATTTATATATGTTCCTTTTGTTTTTCAGGTACAAGTCCTTGCGATTACTTAGTGAGTTACGACATTTCGATTTACATTACAAAAATGTTGTTGCTAATTTTTGACCTTGTTTGTTTATGCATTATCATGTCTATTGGGATAACAAAAAAATGTTAAAATTGACTTCCAAGATATTGATTTCTTATCTAAGTTTACATTTTATGAATACAATTGTGCGAGATATGCGTCGTTGATCGACATGAGATAAAATAGATATCTGATAAAGATATCATATGACGAAGATCATCTTCGTCATTTATTGATAATAAGAGTAAAATTCTAATATATAATAAAGTGTTAGGAAGAAAATCCAACACTGTACGGGTGTACTGGCGCAACACTAGTCTTACTAAAATGTCGACGTTTATGTCCCCTCACTAATCATTCTGACACTTGATGCTGTAATGAAATTGCGCCATTCGCGCCAAAGGATTCTAACTAATAATGTCTAAAAAAAAAGAAGTCTTGACATTTTATCATATTTTAATTTTATACTCATTTTATTTTCAGGCTTTTATTACTTAAATTAAGTATGTATATTAAGGCTATATAGATTAGGTTCCAATGAATGAAGGTGCGAATAACTAATAATATTTAATTTAGGTTGTGCAATTTTTTTGTACATTTAATACCGACCATCCATAATTTCCCGCGGCTGCGATTCTATCCCAATCTTCAGGTAACCCACGGGCATATATCATGTAATTCACTACGCTCGTGCCCCCAACTGCCTTGCCTCTTGGCCAGAAACAACGCTCATTTTCCATACCTGAAAAATTAATACCTTAAATATTTCACCCATCTTTCGACCATGAGGCAACTCTTTTGTTTCGTGTCAACGTGAACGTGCTCTTTTGAGCATTTCCAAATATTAAGTACGACGCCCATAGACGTCCACAAGCATCGACCCGTCTGACTAAAAGAGTGTCTCTTCAGATCTCTTAAGAGATGTAATTTTTTGTCATGAAAGCTTTTTGCTTGCATGTTTTCTACTAAGGTAGACGGTATAGACAACTCCGGAGTTGAAGAAGTTTTCGGTGATCCGATCATTTTGAATATTTTGTTAAATACACTGTGCCGTAGGGCGAAGTTGTAAGATTACTATTAGTACGTCGACACGCGACCAGCGCGCGCGAAGAATGTTGTTTTACGTACTAATTATTAACTCGCTTCCTTAACATTTTTTGTTAAGCGTATTATTGGAACTATTGTTTCACTATAATTTGAATTGCATCAACAAACTTTAAAAGTATACTCTGTTAGAGATGTAAATAAAAATAGCGAACACGGAAGGATACAATTTATGAGGCATATATTTAATTGAGCTATTATTGTAATTACTGGGTAATGAAGATATTTAAAAGAGCATATTTTCCTATTAACTAGACATTTAACAGGAAATATTAACACGTATTATCTTCTTAGTATCAGGAATGTTCAGACATAAGTATTCTCGTAACTTACCCATACAAACTCCTGGCTGGCGTTCCATGAGGTATGGCCATACGTAATCCGTCTGTTGGAACAATGGCGCTAAGACTGGTACCCCTGTCAATATTGATTCACCTACACCAGCCTCTAAGAGTAAGACAGTCGCCTTCTTCCGCGCACTAAGTCGGGAAGCGAGCACGCTCCCTGCCGATCCTGCTCCGACGACGATAAAGTCATATTCAGCTAAGGGTCCATTGAATCCTGAAAGTTATGCAAATAAGCATTAATTACGGATAACATCTTTTATGGTAGAGATATCGGCATTACATCATATTAGGGTTTAAGACCCGAACAAACTTGCCGCGGCTGTCACCCATTGTCAACGGATGACACGCGGGTTCTTACTGCAGCAAGGCGGTAAGTGGGTAATGAGCGTTGACCATTATTATTATTATTACAACACGACTTCATAACGTCAAGGTGTTCCGGGTGCGGCTGTATCATTGTTTTGGTTACGTGACATTTTTAAATGATTATTACGAGGCAATTACAGAAGTTGCATTTCAAACATATTTAAACTAACTACATCATCAACACCTTATTTAAAATAAGTTTTATAACTAACATTTCTTGTTACAAATATAAAATATATTTTATTAACAACGAACCCGATATTTACGTATAAGTGTATAAAAATATATTTTAATTTCAGGATGACCTCGTCATAAATTTAATTACGCGTGTCCTATTTCTAGCATATTCAGTAAATCGCATCAAAGCATTCTTTTATAATAAAGATATGAGAGTCAATGAAACATTCGAATCTTCTATATATAGAAATCAATTGTTGTTCGTTAGTTTCGCTAAAACTCGAGAACGGCTGAACGGATTTACCTTATCTTGGTTTTGAAATGTTCGTAGACGTCTAGGGAAGGTTTAAAAGGTGATTAAATTTCGAATAATTGCCGGGAACTAATTTTTTTTTCATTCCACGCGGACGGAGTCGCGGGCAACAGGTAGTAGTTTATAAAAAAAATGATAGTTATAATTTGGACAAGAACAAGAAAGACAGTTAAATTTAATATGTACCGTTGCCTTGTGAGTCATTAAACTTTTTTTGGATTCTGTAATAATGTACCAATGTCGTGTCATTGAACCTTCGTATTTCAAGTTCCTTGTATGTATGTATTCAAATTACATCGTCTTATGTAATTTACGTAATGTAAACTATAAAATCTTACATTATTTATTTATTTTTATTAAGTATACGGATATAGCAACTTATAACCTACATCGTAACTTTTGTTGGAAATTTAAGAACTATGTCGTGCTTGTTGATGGAGATATTTTCAGTCCTCCCTTTCTCATGGATAGTATAAGAGAGGGAGGACTGATAATTTCTCTTGCTTTGACATGTAACATAACGTACACTTTCTACTTCATCTTTTGCATGTGTGTTCTTGATGATCACTTCATTTCTCTCTCTCTCTCTCTAGGTGACTCTCCATTTAATGAAGGTTGGCCATCAGCTCAGTGAACTTAATTTCTATTTTTCCTTTATTATTGTGGTTATAAGGTCCTCTTGTCATACCTCCCAACATCTTTCCTCTCCTGTTTACTAAGTTTTAATATTGTTCTTTCTTTGTTTATTCTGTTCAGCACTGAATGATTACATCTTGTAACTATGATTTTGACAATATAAAAAACTTAATTTGAACATTTAATTCAGATCCTTTAATGTCAATAGTTAAATGGTTAAAGTGACGGATTCACGAACATCCGGTCGGGAGTCGAACCCTGCTATTCCACTATCATGAGACTATACTAGCACAAGCCTTTTATAGATTTTTGACTAATAGTAAATTAATAATAATATTATAACATCTATTTAAGATATCAGCGGAAGAGCGCGTACTCTGGAAGGGATTGGGAAAGGCCTTCGAAATGTAAACTTAGACTTACACTGATGATATTAAGTATAACTAATAAAAATAATACTTGCCTTTAGGGAGATCGTAACTATCCCGAAGTATTGAAAAAATATCCGGTTCATTTGCATACATTTGTAGCATAGGTGTTTGTAACATTGCATCCAAAATTTGACTCTTAGGCCTTCCTCGTATCTCTCTGCCATTCCTGCTTGTAGTTTCACAGAATTCATCACATGGTCGTGAACTAGCGTAAATATTTTCTTCTAATATAGTTTCTTTGTTTTCATATTTAGTATTATTGTTTTCAGCCAGTACACTATTTAATATTAATATTATTATGAGTTTATTTAGTAACATTTTGAAATAATTTTTAGATTTCACTCAGAACACGATAATTCATTTTATTATACGAATAATCAGTACGTGTTTTTAGGTATATTTTTAGTGACTTAAACACCATGAACTGCCCAAAGTAATAACTAAATCACTATTATATTATTTTAATCACCAAAGAAAAGGACTACACCGAGTCAATTCTTATTTAAATGTGTGCTCCATCTAAAAGATTCCTTGCAATATGTATTGTATTTTACCATACCAAAGTTATTCGTCGACCGGTTTAACTTTTTTTTACATCGTATTTAAGCCGTTGAAATTAATTAACAGTGCGACCATCTGTAAGTTACTTAAAAATGTAACTTAAAGTAACAAGCTTAGCAAATAAATTGTATTTTATACTAGCTGTGCTTGCGACTTCGTTCGCGTAAAATATTGTCTTTCGGGCTGCGCGCGGTACTGAACAGTACTTGGACATTGCAACATTACTGTAGGTTTCTTAAATAAAAGAATTTTTGTAAAATAAATGTAGCCTAAGTTACGCCTTATTACATAAGCTACATGCCAATAAAGTTCCGTCAAAATCGGTCCAGCCATTTCAGAGATTAGCATGAACAAACAAACAGACAGATAGGTAGACAGACAAAAATGGTAATAAAATATGACACTTCAATTTTATTTTTATAGATAAAAAGTTTATTTATAAAAAGTTGTAGTGAATGTGGTTTTAAATAGCTTAAAGTATACGCGATGTTGTTTACAGTCGTAATAAATTTACACCAAATTTATTGAATTTTTTATAAACTTCACTTTACAATTTGTATGTGATGTATTAAAAGGCATTCAAAAGTTTAAGAAATAATAAAAAGCATGGTGGAAATATGATAAGTAAACAAGCATCCAGTAAACGTGTGTAAAATCTTAATAAGGTAACTTAAGGATTTTATCTTTATTGCGTTTAAGGACGTTGCCCGCAGGAATTTTAAAAATACACCCGTCAGTAGAACCGGCTCAAAGATTAATGTTTACGCAGCTTGCGTTGTAGTTTTTTCTTAAAGATTTTTGGATCCTTGTTTGTTTTTAATACAATTATTACCAATTATGTTGCTTTTGCTACGTTAATAATATATTTATATGGAATGCCTGATAAATTTCAATAGCAATTTTTTTGAATTGAATTTGTTCAAATCTTTTTCGTATGAAATTCAAAATGTTCTTTGAAACTTTTTAAACGAGGATTTAATTAAATATTATTAGTAGAAACTTAACGTACATTATAAAAGACTCTGTGTACAGGCTGCAAACGACTTTATTGTAGTAAGCCGGCAATAAGTGATCGTTCTGTAAATTGCACTGTTTATTTCTCATAAAATTAAAAAAAAAAAGTTTAAATGGCGACCATCTTTCGTTTAGGAGTTATGTTACGAGTATAATAAAAATAAAAACAATGATTTTCTTTTTTTATCTTACATTTAATATGAAAAATATAAATTAAAGCACATTTCTGAATTAAGTTTGTTTAATATTAAATACTCCAAGTTAGTTTTATCATGTCGGCAGCTTTTTCACCTATCATTATACCTGGGGCGTTTGTATGAGCGGAGATAGGTTCTGGTATTATTCCAGTATCGACTACTCGTAATCTTTTTATACCGTGCACCCTTAATTCAGGGTCTACCACAGCTAAGGGATCGGTTTGCGGTCCCATACGAGTAGTCGCAACCTGATGATGCAGTGTTGCAGTAAGAGTTCTTACTGCACATTCCCAGTATTCATCAGAATTAAATTGTAAAGAACTACAAGTTGGATAAATCGCAGGATACAATTTAGTACCATATTTTTGGAATGGTTCAGTCTCTGTCAATTCTTGAATATGTCGGATAGCTGCTACGAATGTCGCCACGTCCCGTGGATCAGTTAAATAATTACCATACATCTTTGGATGACTGAAAGGATTATTGTCTTTTAATTCTATAGAACCGAAAGATTTTGGTTTTAATAACATTGGAAAAGCGCTCCAAGTATTTGTTTGGTCTATCGGTCCAAATGCATTATTAAAAATATTATCGGTTATTCTCATTCCTTTTCGTACAGCTTTACTGCCACCTGGTCCTCCATCTGACACTATTGAACCTCCTATACTAATAAGTTCAATGTCAGGAACTAATTCAGGATCATCGGAAACTGGTGTTTTAATATATCCAATTCCTTCTACCCCGCCTGGTGATGATATTGCACTGTCTCCATTTTTAAGCCACTGTACTATTGCATGAATATCAGAAGCTTGAGATTCGAGGAAGCTAATATTTGTTTCATTCACAGTAAAAATGAGTCCGGGGAAACAAATGTGATCGTAAAGTCTTTTACCTACTGGAAGATCTTGGATTACGTTTATCCCGACTGAGTTTAAATGATCCCTAGGTCCTAGGCCTGATAACATTAATAGTTGTGGAGATGCGATAGGTCCAGCAGACAAAATTACTTCTTTCCGAACCGTGACTCTATGCAATACGTTGTTGCGTACATATTCAACACCGTACGCCGTTTTCGTTTGAGGATCTATCAATACTTTGGTTGCTCTGGTTTCTGGTAAAATGTGCAAATTTGGTCTCTTTTTATGGTTATGTAGGAATGCTTTAGCGGAACTGAATCTGCGGCCCATAGACATTGTCACTTGGACTTTCCCGAATCCCATTTTCTCTGGAGCGTTGTAATCTACTGTTGGATGTCCAAGTATTCTTCCAGCGTCTAAGAACGCCTTTATTAATTTGGTTCTGTAATAAAAGTATGTAAGATTTTTATTAAACTTGTTTGTAGGTTGACTATTGCAATATTTTATCCAAAAAATAGTAGAAATCAGAGTACTCAAGCAGTCAATGTTTTTTTAAATATTGTCATGTATGTCAATTTGCTTAACTTATCTATCTCCAAGAGTTCAATGATCCATAATGCACATTAGGAATCGAACCTTACAACCGCGCCGTTGAAGTGAGAAATAAATATGTACTCACTTTATTGGCACAAATTCAACAGGAAGGACTCCATCTCGATTTCTGTAAGGCTTTTTTTCGAACCCGTCTAACTTGGCCTTCTCTGATTTTTTGTAGTATTCCAGAACTTCGTTGTATGACCTGCAAACAACAAAATAAAAAAAAAATCCTTACGAAGTTTCGCGTAAGAAACGATTCAGGGAATCTGGGATTCGACTATGATCAGAAGCATTAGCTATTGATAGTTTAATGATAAAACTATAATGATTTTTTTTAAGTATTGGCAGATTTTTGTTTGATTTACTAATATTTCTTGTACCAATCCAACTAGGCTCTATGCTTGTGCTAGACATGGTTTAAGACAATAGTCGAATGGTGGGATTACCCTTTACCATTAGGCTATTGGCGCTTCAATTGGCGATAACAATCATTGTCTTAATACTTAAAGTTTAAAGTATTGTAAAAGATTTGTATCGAATTTAATAAAACTCGTTCATACCATCGACACACATTTAGCAAACGGAATTGTTAACGTAGGAAAGTTTATATTCAAATGTCTAAGAATTAATTTAATGGACATCGACCTGAACTGTTAAAATAGTAGTAAACACAAAAATAAAAGATACAAGTTTGGCTTCAGCTAGGTGAGCACATCATTAATTTTTAAAACAAACAGGTTTTCACATGATGTTCGCCTTCATTACATTCCGATAGGTAGTAATTGCAGCTTTATAACCAATTTAATTGAAAAGAATATTGACGATGAATACAAAAACAACCGCTTACGATTCTGCGCATTTAGCGAATTTTAAAACCAGCAATTTTAGTGCAATGAACTCCATGATTAACCTCACGTTTCCGCATTCATGGTTTTTTATTCGATAATAAATTTATTTTGATATTAGCAGTCGCCCGCCAGTCAGTCCGCGCGGAATTAATAAAAAAACTTAATGAGTAGCCTATGTGTTCTTCTAGACTATATTCTACATCTATACCAAATTTCAGCGGGATCTATAAATTCGTTTCGGAGATACCTTCAAACAAACAAACATACATCCATGTAAACATTCGCATTAATAATATTAGTAAGATTAAAGTTATCACGACTGTATTTTTGCAAAGTCGTTTGGTCTTTGAAGTTAGATAAACACCAGGACGTTACTTTAATAGCTGCAGTAACAACGGTCATTTTTCTCATCGGGGATTACATGTAATTTACCAGCCATAGTTCCCAGCGGCAGCTATTCTATCCCATTCCTCAGGTCTGCCTCGTGTATAAATCATGTAGTTGATCACACTCGATCCTCCGACTGCGTTGCCTCGAGGCCAGAAACATCTACCATTTTCCATACCTAGAAAGAAGTAAGAGTTAAATTTTAAATATAAATCCGACTGACTGTTTTATGTTACGTCGTGGAACTAGCGAATGTTACTACCCAAAATTTACTATACCATTTAGGTTACATAAACCTGAATGGTATAGTAAATTTGTAATGGTATAGTAAAAAAAAACAAAGGAATGAAATGGATACATGGACTAACATACACACGAAAACATTACCCTACTCTGGTTAATCCGAAAACAAGTCCGAGCACTTTTTTTGCTACTTCCATCGAATAATTATGATTTTTTTGATCGCGTTTTAATTGTTTCTAGGTAAAGATAATTTCTGCAATGTGGTTGTTTTCCCAAGACCTTTATTTTGTTAATATTTTTAAATTCAAGGTTATGTTTGTAAATGCACACATATCCTTTATGTATGTCAAAATGTTTGCTTTTGTTTGTTAGATTCATTTTCATAATAAAAAAATAGTAAATAAAGTCATCACTGACAGTTAAGAAATATGTTTGGTTCCATTGTGTTTTCCGAAACCTTATCTTACCTGCACTTATTTAAATGAATGTGGTGTCGTAATTTTTCGAGTATTGCTGGGGTATACTGGAGGGTTTTTAAATAAATTACTTATCTTAAAGTAAATTAAATTTACCTAAACAAACTCCAGGCTGTGGTTCCATGTAGTAATGCCAGACGTATGGAGTTGACTGGAAGTAGGGTGCGATAGCTGGCACGTCAGTTAGCAGCATCTCTGGCTTGCCAGTCTCTATCAGTAGAACTGTGACATTTCGATTCTCAGTCAGACGTGATGCTAACGCGCATCCAGCGGATCCAGCGCCGACTATTACGAAGTCATACTCTGGCAGAGGAGATTGTAGACCTGGGAATTAAAAGATTCCATAAAGCAGTGGGAGCGTCGGTGTCTCAAGGGTCAAGCACTTGACTTGCAATCTGCAGTTCCTGGGTTCAAATCCCGCCATGTACCAATGTGTTTTTCGATTTCCGATTTACATATGTACATTTGTCCGACGTTCTTACGGTGAAGGAAAACATCGTGATGCAACCTGCACATATCTGAGAAGAAATTCAAAGATATGTGTGAAGTCAACGAACCCGCACTAGGCCAGCGTGATTGACTATGGCCTAATCCTTAGGGTAAGCTCCGAGCCCCTCGGTGGGGACCTATAGTGAGCTGATGATGAAATGATGATAAAGCAGTGACAACCTCCTTGTTAATTCCTTTGACAGGACTATAGATATTTACGTTGGAGTTCTAAGAATAATCCTGAAATATTGTCTTTCGGCTGGTTGTAAATGAGTAGTTGTATGCCTTTGCTTCTGGTAATGTATAGTTCTAGACAGTATCGTTGAAAAACATTTCTCATGCTAAATAAAAAGTGGACTTTTCTCTCAGCTATAAAATATCAATCTATTTGTTAGTCTGTTGTCTTGGTATATTCAGGATTAGGCTAAAGGAAAACCACAAGTGTTTTGTTTTGGTGAGTTATTTCGTTTGAGCATTACCATAAGCCTTTCGTGTCAAGGTGGCACGTAAGCAAATTAAAGGAAGTGTTATTTATTAAGGCATCACGAAGGTTGATAATTCAAGTCGCGTATAATGTTTGTCGTAGTTGCTTTTGGCTTGTTCTAATCATGCCCCCTCTGTAACCCTTGGCGACGCCAATGATTTCAATGACCTCATCAATTAAAAATCTTTAAAGACTTTGACTGAATTCCTTTATATCATTAAGTGTAAAACAGGTTTCATTAATTAAAAGTAACTAAGATGTATGCCGGTTCTTGATATAGATAAAATGCTCAGCTTTATAATTAGCATGAAGTTGCCGGTTCGGCAAATGAACTCTCAGCGAAATGATGCTACAATTCCTTTAAAAATTTTATGCGTGAGTAAGTTTTTAAAAGCATATGTGTTGAATCGCATGTAATAAGATATAAAAGCGAATGAAAATTGGTGTGTTCTCGAGTGACAGAACAAAAGAATATTTATGAATAATAAATTACATTTTCTTATACATTTTACAAATTTAATGAAATTCTGCGTCTTGTTTACGTAAAAATAAGCCAACCCTGGCAGCACAGAGTGCAATAACAGCGATATATACAAGACTAGAACCTGTTTTGATTAACTGCATTCTAAAATTAATACATACAAACATTAAGTTTGTTCTAAATTCTGTGGATTTTGATTGCTGACACGTTTGTTGTTTGTTCTCTTCAAAAAAAAAGAGAAGAAAATGCGAAGGAGTTAATACCAGTGACGCATCAGTGATACTTACTAGCTGTATATTTGTTCGGTCAATGTCCGATTACAGGCTCTTTAAAATGGAAATGAAATTATACTGTTATTTAATAATTCGTAGAGGGTCTATTAAAATACCGGTTAGCGAAAATATAACAAACTAGCTATTCGCCTCGGCTTTACGCTAAACACGAGCTGATTTTTTTAACTATTTATTTATATGTAAAAGCCAATTTTAATGAACAATAAATTCTGATAACGAAGACATTTATTTGCATAAGAATTAATATTAAAAACAAATAACGCTGCAAATAACAGTGTGATTTATAATTGTTTTTTTTTAAGCAAAAAGTGGTCAGTGACTTTTTTGTAGGACTTTTGAGACTTGCTAAACTTAACGCCGTTAAAAACTGTAAGGTTTAGCCTATGTAAACAAAAACTTTTAAGGGTTTTTAAATTAATGCACTAAATTAAAATCTACACTAAGGGATTGTTTAACTAATTGTTAAAAAACTTTAAGTAATGCACTTGGATGTTAACAAAATATTTTTATTGCATTACAAAAATAGATCCTGGTTCCTATGCTAAGCTCTCTCAGGATATGCAAACAGATCGAAAGCTCATGCTGAAAAGACTAATTTAATTTTTTCAGCAGTAAATTGGGAATATTGAGTTGTCTTTTGTTTCTTTTTTTATTTAAAAAGTTAGCGCTTGACCACGATCCCACCTTTACATACTCTTTAACCAAAGTTATAGCCTTAAAAGTGTTTTGTTTTTTATTCTAGCTAAAGTAACTGAATTAGCTTACCTCTGGGCAATGGATATTCATCCCGTAGAAAGGCAAAGAAATCTGATTCTTTGTAGCCAGATTGAGTCCCGATGACATTGGCAATTAATTCCATGAAAGGATTGTTATATTGTGAACGTTCCTGTCTTCCATATATATTCTTATAATTTATAGGATTTTCATAATTATTCCTTGTGACTGTTCTTACAACTTCAACAGGTGCAATATTTTCATTATATATATTTTCAACGTTATTTTCTTCGTCACCATCCACAGTTTCCACTATAACTTCGTCAGAACTGGTTAAATGTGTTCTTGAAACAATTGAAAGCACTATAAATAATTTGAAAAACATTTTGAAAGTATGGTCAACTTATTTTTTAGTCTTTAGAGATTAATCATTGTTGAATGGACCTGCGTCTTGGTCGGCAGCGTTTCTCACTGTGGTACACAGTTCAGCAAACCTGCAGATAAATACTCGAGTGCCAAGATTTTATACTTGATATGAGGGAGGAATTTCAAGCGAAATGAGTCCAGGGTGCATAATTTTTTTTTATAATTTTTTTTTTAAGTTATTTTCCAATATTATTTTTTTTATGTTTTTCTTAAATTAAATAATTGCGTATAGTTTATAGGAATGTATTTTTTTTTTGTCAAATTAAACATGTCAATGTGTGATTTGTGATTTACTCAATCCCATTACTTAGCTAAGCTGTTAACTTAAGCATGTTAATAAAATTGGATTGTCTGTTTGTAATATGGAAAAAATAATTCATATTTCATGTTCGTGATGTGATGTTTTGCTTTATCTTTTACTTTACGAAAAACAAGCACGCAAGTCCCGATTTGATTCGGGAAATCACCGAAATGGTTGCACTGATTTTGTTCGGATTTTCATTAAGTAGCTTACGTATGTGGCTATTTTTTTCTGCAATTATAAAGTCATGACCGCCAATGGATTATAATTGTTTCCTCCCATTTGGAAATAATTTATGAAATGTAAACAGAAATAAAAAAAAATATTTTATCTTTAGCTTAAATAATGATTTTGATAACTTTAGCTAATTCTAGACATTATTTAATATGGTTTTCAGCTATTTATTAATGACATGCAAAAAATTACTTTGAAGTTTTTTTTGACAAAGCTTTTGCGTGGTTCAGAGATAAATGTGTCTCATATTTTATGTCATATATGTTTTATTTTATATTAATATTTATGTTGTATGATAATATTATTATCTACTAAGGAAGATATTTATTATAAACTATCATACGCTAGTACAAAGCTTATAGTAAAATACCACCTTGTTTTTCATATCTTATTACTTACTAGTGGTCCGTTAATTATTTATAAACAACAAGCCTGTAACTCTCTTTGCGTGGAATTAGAAAAAACTTAAGAAAAGAGCGTACACCTTTCTTGAAGGCCGGTAACGCAACTGCAGTTTTTCGTTGCGGATGTCCATGGGCGTCGGATCAAATAATATTAGGCGATTCTTTGCTCGTTTGCCCCTTACTCCTATATAAAAAAACTTAATTAGTACCCTATGTAATTCCAGATTGTATTCCACGTGTGTACCAAATTTCATAAAGATCCGTTGAGCCGTTCCGGAGATACCTTTTAAGAATCATTCATACATGCATCCAATCATTTATACTATTAGTAAGATTAAATAGAGCTTATGTTACATATGAATAATGTAGCATTTTAATGGGGTCAAGAATTTTCAAAATCAGTTGAGTTAAAATACGAATAATTCATCTTTATATTTGTCTATATATAGAGTAAACTAACTGAAATAAGCACATTTGGTGATTCCAAAGTCGTATAGCATCAATGAGAGCGTCGGTGGCTCAGGGGTCTCTTGACTTGCAATCTGCAGGTCCTGGGTTCGAATCCCAATGTCATGTACCGATGTGTTTTTCGATTTCCGATTTACATATGTATATCCGATCCTTACGGTGAAGGAAAACATCGTGATGCAACCTGCACATATCTAAGAAGAAATTTAAAGATATGTGTGAAGTCTACCAACCTGCATTGGGCCAGCGTGGTTGACTATGGCCTACTCACTCTTAACTTAGGGTAGGCTCCGAGCCCTTCAGTGGGGACGTATAATGAGCTGATGATAGCATCAAATGCCTCCATAGTAAGACTTGTTTAGCGAGAGCGGCGCTATTATAAGGGTTATACCTGTTAGAAAACATTTCAACCTATTTCAGAATAGAGCATAACAAAGACATGAAATTAATATCGTAATCTTTAATTTTAAAGTTATATTACATTGTGTCCAAATTATCAATTAGCATAATACTTGTTAGACTGGTTTTTAAAATACACTCCCCAGCTTTTTGCGCTTTTTGTTCTCGATTAATATCAATGCCCTAATGATTCTCCGAAGGACGGAATATATTTACTTTGTCCAATACTTATCGCGGAATATTCTAGAAATTATTGCAAATGAAACATTATTTTTTCAAGTAATTGCTTTGGTAATATAAAGTGCATAGATACCAAAACAAGTCGGCCTTAGTACAAGGTAACATGGCAACATGCTTCAATTGACAATTTTATTAATAATTCTAGTCCTAAATTCGGGGCACACTTCACGTATACGACTTAATGTATACGATAGGCGAGGTTTCCGGTAACCTAATTTTAGTTCTCTGTCCCTTTCCACTTATTTCTTGTAAGGAAACGATAGGAAGGGGAATTGGATTTGATAGAGAACGGGGCGCATAGTAAGAGGAAATATTCTCTTACTGTGCGTCCTCCTTCGTCGATTAAATGCAGGCAATGCATCTGCAATTGCAAATGTTTATGTGCAGCGGTCGCTTCACCAATTTGGCGAATTAAGGTGGCCGCTTAAGCGTGACCCTATGGTATAAAAAAAATAAATGTTTTTGTGATTTGGTGACATTTTCTGTATTTTTAATTTGCAGCTGGCAATGAAAGATTGGTCGAAACGGTCTTGTGCTCATTTCGCACTTGATTTTTATCATGTCTAAATGTTACACTGTATCGCTTTGTATAAATATAAAACATTTGTAACATTTAAATATCTCAAAATAAGATCTTTTCTTTCACGGACTTTTGTACCAAAAATACTGTGAACTTTTAACAGCGGTAGAGCCTGCTTTAATATCTCCGCACGAATTGGCCAGTTGGAAAACAGTGGAAGTAATCCCGCGTTACGTCTGATGACTGTGCGTCCTGGGGGCTTATAGTCGTCTTTCTCTTCCCATCCTCTTTCTTATAAGGGAAGTGGAAGTGAATTTTCCGCAGGGGTGGATGCATGGGAAGAGAAAATATTCTCTTTCTGTGCATCTCTTCCTTCGTTGATTAAAGGTAGGCAATTCATCTGCAATTGTGTCTATGGGCAACGATCGCTTCGCTATTTCATTGATTTCAGATAGCCGCTTGCTCGTTTCCACCTTATGACGTAAAAAACAACAGCATTCCAACCTAAGAACTAAAGTTTTTAAAAGCAAAAGGTTTTTGTAACTTCACCGTTGTTATCGCAGGTCAATGACTCGATGAAACTAATCGGATGTATAGTTTTTGCTGTTCAAATCTCATTCCTTTACCCGGTCATACTTGTTTACATTATGTATCCAAGGTGACTTTTTAATTTGAATATTCCTTATTTACACATTTTAATAACTTTTTTTTTAATTTTTGGCATTGTTTATTGTATTATTTTTTCTTATGCAACTATCATAAAAACATGCTTTTTATGCTGACTGTATAAATTACGTAGGTCATGGTAAACTTGACAGAGATGTTTTGTGCGAAGGCCGTAGAACATGAAATCGGGTTGGCTAAAAGTTTTAAGGTTGTTAAAAATGTTAGTACCATTTTAGTTGTAAAAATTATGTAATTAAAAAATTGTGTTTAATCTGATTGATCTGTGATTTTTTGTACTAAAAAGTACGTACTTATTTTAGTGGGAAAAGGGTCTAACAGTGGTTTACATAAAAACAATTATGAGAACCATGAATAGTTCTGTTAACAGGATCATAGATAATTATTGGATAAAGGATTAAAAAAAGGAAGCATGTTCTCACCTCTATTTTACGCTAATGTCTTGTAACCTTTTACATCTCCTCTGATAGCTTAGGGTTGTTCATGCAACGAAAACTGAGCAAATAATCTTATTAGTATATTTGCTTTTAAATTTTTAAAGGCATTTTGAAACGTTTTTATTTTCCGTTTTAACATCGGTATTGCTAATAAAATTCAACAGGCGTCTCAAACCAGGGAGATACATGAAAAATAAATCTTCAGAAAAGAGCCTTGAAATAAAAAATACGACCGATTGTTTTCCTTATTATTATTCCTTTAACAATTTTTTTTATTTCAAACAATAAAAATATTTATACGTTTATTATAATTCATTGTATTTTTGTACCACTGAATCTTAAGTGTTTTGCGAAGGAACATATTTTTAAAGTTGTTAATTTTTTTTACAGAATCAGTACATCTTCATTTAATTCTCATATAAAATAATTTATTTAAGAAATACTCCGTCTATATTGCTATGCATTTATAAATAAGAAAATTTATATTTTTATACTTTGCGAGGTAACATTTGCTCTTTGTTTACAATGTTTGGAATCTTCTGAACGGCAGGGTTACAAGTTACTATATTGTTTTTACCATCCCTGCACTAGTGTATATCCACCTTTATAAACACAACAACCTATATCTTCTTATATATAAAATTCTCGTGTCACCATTTTCGTTCCCATACTCCTCCGAAACGGCTTGACCGATTCTCATGAAATTTTGTGAGCATATTGAGTAGGTCTGAGAATAGGCCAACATCTATTTTTCTTCCCCCTAAATGTTAAAGGTAATCCACCCCTAAATTTTTATTTTTAAGTCAAACACGCGGACGGAGTCGCGGGCGACAGCTAGTAAATTATAAAATTAAGTGTCATGTACAAGTTGCATCAATTGTCATTTACATATCACCGTCATCATTATCTCCCTATCTTTATCCCCCTTCAGCCTTATAATAAATATCGTTTTTGTGATTAATACATTAATTTTCTAATATTACATAAATTAACAAATCAATAAATAATTAAAGGCCTTCATATAAAATAATAGAGTACATTTCAAATATATTTTAGCTTAAACATACGTCAATATTTTTATACCGTGACATATTTGTGTGTTACATATTTATGTTAAAATATTTAACCACTTTGCGTCTATAATTTTCTGCACCTGCGGCGTTGAAAAGGTTAAAACATGTTATTAAATAAACTATGTTCTAACTATATTTTTTGAGGTAATACAATAAATGTGTCAGTAATACACTATTTTAAATTGAATTTGTTGCTCATAAATGTTTGTTTCTTAAAATATACATAGGATTTTATTAATATTTCCAGTCTAGTTAATATGTCTAGATAATGTCTTAGACTAGTCCCATCAATACTATATTATTGATTAAAAATAATTTAAATCACAGATTTTTCTTATTTTTCTATTTATAACTTGATTTTATCATCTAATTCTCTTCCAATCTTGTTTTATCATGTCAGCACCCTTTTCTGCTATCATGTAAACTGGGGCGTTCGTGTGACTCGATACAATGTCGGGCATGATACTGGCATCGATTACCCTTAATTTTGCAATACCGTGTACTCTAAGTCTTGAATCAACAACTGCTGTGGGATCACTAGCCAGTCCCATTTTACAAGTACCACTTTGATGGTATATTGTGAACGTAAACATTTGCGCCTGACAAGCGAAGTAAGCATCACTACCAAACGGTCCATACCTCAAACAGTCTTCTATCGGCACATCATATAATTTCGTCCCCAATTTCTTCATTGACGGTTGTCTCGATATTTGTATCGCCACTTTTATACCTTCAACTATCTTCTGAAGATCCTCTGGATACTCAAAGTAGTTCGGTATTAAAGTTGGATGAGCTTTTGGATTTCTACTCGCTAACATAACTCTGCCTTTCGATTTCGGTCGCATTAACATCGGGAAGACCATGAATACATCGTGTTTTTCTAAAGCTGCATATGTTTCCATATAAATGTCCTCGTCGAAGCCAAAATTTTTTCTTAACAATGGATCGGCGTTTAATCCCCCACTTATGAATAAAAGTTCCATGTCAGGCCAGCCAGTTGAATTAAACTTGTCTTTTAAATCCATAAATATAAGCGCTTCACAACCGCCAGGAATTGATAGTGGTCCTGTATGCGTCCTCATCCATTTAAATACTAAATCTAAATGATTTAATATATATTCTGTATTAAGTGTGAAATTTTGTTTATTAACCATAAACTGAACACCGCCAGCGGCTATATGATCCATCAAGTTGTACCCAACAGGTAAATCTTTCACAACAGGAATATTCATAGATTCTAAATGTTTTTTGGGACCTATTCCAGACAGCATTAACAGTTGAGGTGAATTGATCGCACCAGCGGATAATATGACCTCTTTTTTTGCTAATATTTTGTATTTTCTATTACGCTTTTCCATTTCGATTCCGATAACTTTACTTTTTGTTTTGTCGAAAATGAGTTTTGTGACCACACTATTCTTGGACATGTGAAGGTTGTTCCTCTTGTTAATGGGATGTAAATAAGCTCTACTAGAACTGTGACGAGTACCGTTTTTCATAGACAATTGCAAGAATGATACACCTGATGGATTAACGCCGTTGTAGTCCCCGTATTTAAAACCCATTTCTTGTGCACCTTTGACCCACGCTTTTGATTTTGTTGTACGATATGGAGAATATTCTACGTTAAGAAATCCATCATGTCCGTGATATTTAGGATCATCTAATGATGGTATATTAAAGTTTTCAACTTTTTTAAAATAAGGTAAAACATCATCCCATCCCCAACCTTCATTTCCCATTTGTTCCCATTTATTGTAATCTTTGGATGCGCCTCTCGTGTATATCATGTAATTGAGAACACTCGAACCACCTACTACTTTACCACGCGGCCAGTTACATTGCTGATTCTCGAAGCCGGCACAATATCTGCTGGACGGTTTCGTTTTATACCCCCAATTTGCTGAAGTGAATTGAAGATAATTGGCTAAAATTGGTATATCCATTACGAAGTTTTCATTGTTTCCAGCTTCTACTAGTAGTACTTTCCAATCTGGTATTTCTGTAAGTCGATTAGCTAGTACACAACCGGCCGTTCCAGCACCGACGATTATGAAATCATACTCCGTCAGCATAAGGTTTTGGTCAGGTGGTTCACTGTCTAGATGGATTGTGCCTTCTCTAAGGAACTGCATAATCGATGAAACTGGATTTGCATTCTGTGTCTTCGTTGGTAAAACAATGGAAAGCAGTATCCATAACTTTGCTGATACTGCTAATAGCTCTGGATACCTCATCTGAAATTAGAGAAATGCTAAAATGAGTAAATGTATTCAAGTTTTAAGCACACCTTAAAGTTTACTTTAGAAGACAGGCGTGAAGTGGAAGCAATTCCGCGTTTCGTCTGATGAATGTGTGTCCCGGTGGCCTTATTTTAGTCCTCTGTCCCTTCCCACCTTTTTCTTATTAGGAAAGGATGGGAAATGGAAGTGGACTTTCCGGGATGAGAGGATGCATGGAAAGGGAATATATTTTCTTTCTGTGCATCTTCTCCTCCGTCGATTAAAGGTAGGCAACGCATATGCAATTGCGTATGTTTATGGGCAACGGTCACTTCGCTATATCAGCGATTTCAGGTGGCCGCTCGCTCGTTTGCCACCTTATGATATAAAAAAAGCTAGTTTGAAGATAATTGAAATAAGAAATACCTTTTTACTTATATACAGACGTAGACATTATACAATGTTAGTTAATCTTTGGAAATAATAGTATTGAAATGAGGTAAATTTCAAGTTAAAAGTAATGATCTCATGGACCGTATTCAAAGAAAATTAATTAATTACTGAGCAAGTCACGTAGTTTAGATGAGGACGGATCGCACAATGCTTCATTGATCGTCTACATGTTTCATACGTAGAATATAAATGGAATAAACTTTGAATTTTTGGAACACATGTTCTAAATTTACATCGATAATAAGAATTTTGTTGGAAATGTCCCATCAAATATTAATCTATGTAAAATTATCAAAACTCACAACTTATTGAGTTATAAATAAAATAAATCGTCAAGTGAGGTTTCCTTTATATTTGTAATTTAAAAATATAAAACATTTTGTCGCGTTTTATAGCTAATTATGAAATTTGTACATACGATCGTATAACAATCACGCATTTTAGTAATTGTTTTTATAGTTTTTATACCACGGTTTTAATTATGCGTCATTGTACGGACATCCATGGAGTTATCCTTGCCCTACCATAGACACTGTTTACACAGTGCGTCGTGTGGGTCTTCCGTTAGCATTATACATCCCCACTGTGGGGGGGAGCCTATC
Organism: Papilio xuthus; assembly: GCF_000836235.2. Classification (NCBI taxonomy): domain Eukaryota; kingdom Metazoa; phylum Arthropoda; class Insecta; order Lepidoptera; family Papilionidae; genus Papilio; species Papilio xuthus. Next base: position 1,517,949 of record NW_013530970.1, on the reverse strand, counting down.
CTAAGTTAAGGGTGACTAGGCCTTAGTCAACCACGCTCGGCCAATGCGAGTAGGTTGACTTCACACATATCTTTGAATTTCTTCTCAGATATGTGCAGGTAGCATCACGATGTTTTCCTTCACCATAAGAGCGTCGGAAACATTCATCGTGGAATCCCACCTTAACACTTTTTAGCACATGACTCTAAATACTGATTTTAGTATTTGCAATGTGATGCTTATTTTCCAATGCTTGATTCTTGTAACGAGACGGATGAGTCTCGCGTCCAACTTGATTATCATATAGTCAATGACTGTGAGTTATGATTGAACGTGCATTTTAAATATAGCCTTCGTGTCCATATGTCGTCAGCTTATGCACGTGCCTATCGATGGGCTTGGAGCCTACCATACATTGGGGATGACTAGACCTTAGTCACGCTGAACCAGTTTAGTCGACTTTACTCTAGTATAACATATGTATATATGCAATTATATTATAATAGTAATGTTTTCGTTCGCCGTCGGATGAACGCAATACGATTAAAATGTTATATTGTTTAAACTCAACGATATTGAAAATTATGTTGAGTTTTTTTTAATTTTAAGCATAGAAAATGATATCGGAGACAAGTCATGATAAGATCCTGAAGTACGAAAGATCACTTTTGACATTGGCGCGCTAATGAGCTGATGAATTTTTAATTATGTCCACCGGGCCATTTAAGTTTGACGTTCTATTATATATATTTCGAGTGGGATGAAAGTCGGGGGAAATACCAATATGTGTCAGCGTAGTTGAAATCCTTGACGATCTTGCGTGATTGTTTTGTTCTGATAATTGCCGCTGAGCTCTCGCTTGCGACTACGTCTGCGCGGAAAAAAAAAAATAGCAGCCTATGTTTTCTTCCTGGCTTAGTTCTACATCTATGCCACATTTCAACCAGTCTACGGTATTGACTAAGATAATTTTTTTTATCGGACGATGTCGAATCCTCGAGTCAGCTAATCGTAAATAATATTTTGTGTAGTTTGTCTGTATATATAATTGTCTGTATATATATGTTTAAGAGTGGTAGAACCCGCTTTAACATCTTCGCACGAATCGGCCCGGCTCGCCCGGTGAAATACCACGACCACACAGAAAACAGGCGTGAAGTGGAAGAAATTCCGCGTTTCGTCTGATGAGTGTGCGTCCCGGAGGCCTAATTTAGTCCTCCTTCCCTTCCCACCCTTTTCTTATAAGGAAGGGATGGGAAGTGGAAGTGGACTTTCCGGATGAGAGGATGCATGGAAAGGGAAAACATTTTCTTTCTGTGCATCCTCTCCTCCGTCGATTAAAGGTAGGCTACGCATATGCGTATGTGTATGGGCAACGGTCACTTCGCTATTTTAGCTATTTCAGGTGACCACTCGCTCGTTTGCCACCTTCTGAAAAAAAATATATATATAACAAATTATGTGTATATGTATAAAATAAATGTCTCGAAACTTACGTCCTTATGAAAAACAATCGAATAGTGCAAATTTAGTACTTTAGAAAATAAATTGATGCAATTTATTTTACTTTTTGTTTGCAAATGCTAATATTTTTAAAACAAAACTTTCTGCAGTTGTAAATTACATTAATATTTCCCGTGTCAATTATAAAAAAAAAAACACATTTGATAAAAAAATTGACAGTGGATCAATTCAATGTAATAATATAAAGAGAATTTGTATAAGATACTTCTTTCACACAAATTTTTGAAGAAATGTTTTATCAATGCTTTTAAGTAATCATCGATTTTTCAGCAAAACAGCAATATTTTTTTGAATTTTTATTATGAGATTAACAATCTCAATTCTTAACTTACTAATAATATAAACTAGCCGCCCGCGGCTCCGTCCGCGTGGATATATAAAAAAACTTAATTAGTGTAGCTTATGTGTTCTTTCAGACTATGTTCTATATGTATGCCAAATTTAATCGAGATCCGTTCAGCCGTTCTACCTACCGTATCATCAAACACCCATCCACATCACATCCATCTAAACATTCGCATTTATAATATTAGTAAGTTAAATAAAAGCAGCTCTTCAAGGCATTAATTCGAAAAAAATGAAAAAATAGTAAGCTACCTCCTCACCAATTTTCAGCCATATCGGTAAAGTCGTTCTTGACTTTAAATAGTGTAGCTAACACGACTTTGGTTGGATGGATCATGGATGGTTTGTCACTACGTATATTCAGAAAGGCTTTACTGTCCTCGCTGAAAGGCGTATAGAACATATTCTAGAAGAGCAAATAGGCTACTAATTAATATTTTTTTATTCAGCTCTGACCGAATTGTGAGGCGATAGCTTGCGACCACATCAACAACATCAGCTGGGATCGTGGTAAAGCGCTAGCTTATTCAACAACAAAAAAATATTAACTAGCTGTCGCCCGCCACTGTCCGCGCGAGATTTAAAAAGAAGGTTCCTAAAGGTTTTTCCTTTTCGAATTTTTCTCACCTTTTAAACCTTTACTATATACCTCCAAGAAAATTTAAAGACTAAGATAAGATCCGCTCAGCCGTTCTCGAGTTTTAGTGAGACTAACGAACAGCAATTGATTTTTATACACGTAAGAAGATTTTGTTCTGCAAAATTTTTATGTATTCATTTACGAAAACATTATATTAACTAGATTAATTTTATTCCATGCGTGCAGTCTACCCTGTAGTGCTAAAATCAGTTATATACACGCAAATCGTTAACCTCTATCATTGTATTTTTGGAAGATAATCGCAATATCCTTCGGAGTATTATGTTTAGTATTCAACTTTAGTGCCTCGCCTTGACCGTAAAGTTATGTAATTTATTGCATTGTTCGAGATAAAGATAATTATGTTATCAAATATAGTTACGATAACAATGAGTTTAAACATATTTTTTTCATCTATGGAAACCAAATTTAAGTTTGACAAAATTCTTAGTTTAGGATTTTTTTTAATCGTTTTTTTTTATTTTTTTTATCTTTTTTACTCATCTATAATATATTATGAAGAGGGTTTTGATTGTTTGTTTGAATAGGGTCCGAAACTATTGAACCGATTTGACAATTTCTTTCACTGTGTAGTTTACACTATCCACGGGATGCATAGGCTATTTTTATTACAAGATTATTTTATTCGCGGACGAGGTCGCGGGCAACCGCTTGTATAATAAAAAAGGAAATACACATTAGCAATGTAGCTAAGGATTTTATTATTCAGTCACACAAAAAACATTAATAGTAATTTTTTTGCAGGAAGAATTAACAAATGTCGCTTCGCTTGCATTTGATGTAAAACGTTCTTCATAAAAGCAGAATTAATTAGTTTTATTTTTATAAAATATTCAAATACTTAAATACTTAATTATTTTTATAAATAGAAATAATTTAGTTTTTAATCATATCATTTATTTTTATTTAAAAATTATTAAGTTTATAAATTTAAAATTAAAAGTAATTAATTTTATAATAATGATAATTATTTTTACGTTATAAAAAATATTTTGCTCTTTTGTGGAGGATAATTTTTTTAACTTGCCAGTGTTTTTGTTAATTTTCAAGTCAATTTTGATGGGAGTAAAAATATCTCCGACTCAATCCTTTTACCCCGTACTTTAGACCTTTAAATTATGCGTTTAGAAAAATCTTTTCTTGTCTGTGTAAAATTTTTACCCTAGATTTAGTTGTACGTTATAGAGTTATTATTATATTTTAATAAAAAATACGACCAAGTTTGCCGCAAACGTAATAAACGGTTGTTAAAAAATATATAGTCAAATAAGCTTTATATGAATTGCCAGAATTGTTGGTAACAAAAAGACTCTACAATGTCTAAATATGCATTTCTTTTCGAATGATAACACGTTTAATTAATCTGTACCAATATAATAAAGCGGAAGAGTTTGTTTGTTTAAACGCGCTTATCTCAGGAACTACTGGTCCGATTTGATAAAAGGATCCAATATGCAATGGATCTATAAATATAGAAGGCCTTAGGCTATATAACATTACGCTGAGACCAATAGTTTTTTTTAATTCTGCGTGGAGTCGCGGACCACAGCTAGTTTTTATAAACGTTAAATGATTAATTATCCTTCCTAAGAAATCCCTACGTATTGTTACATGTAAATTTTTTACGACTATTCGAATCTTCTTTCATTGTTCGTACAGCTAAGGAGAGAATCTAGTTGCCAGTTTCAGTTCTAGTACAACGTTGTGGCCTTCGATTGTAAAGTGAATAGGCAATAGCATACCAACTTTTGACCACATCACTTAACATAAAGCTGTAGTTTATGCATTTTTAGCTGTGGCCCCTGACTCCATCCATCTGGAATTAAAAAGAAAATAGGAGCTACCAGACTATGCTCTACCTCTTTTTCAAATTTCATCGAAATCTGTTAGGACGTTCTGGAGATATGAAATCGCCATTCCATCTAAACATTCGCATTTATAATATAACCAGCTGTCACACCCGACTCCGTCCGCGCGGAATTAAAAAAGTAGTAGCTTATGTGTTCTTCCAAACTGTGCTCTACATCTGCCAAATTTCAGCAAGATCCATGAAGGCTTTCCGGAAAAACCTATAAACAAACATCCATCCATCCATATTCGCATTTATAATATTAGTAAGATATAGCAAGTAAAAGATAATAAGGTAGAGATTGTTCTAAATGCACTGTATGCAAATTTTTTTGCTCCTTTTAGATTCTAACCGTGGTATTCAATTGCCGTGACACTTATTAAAACGTATCTCTACATTTTTAAGTAGAATATGAGAGATGACAGTATGTTTTATACAAGTGTAGGCAGTGGAAACCCACCAGTAACAGATGAACTCGTGTTTATGCACATTCTATAGTTATAGGTGTTTATTAGATCGTTCGCGAGATAACGTATTCCTCACAAAAAGAGAAGTATTTGTTGACCTGGACTTTAGACGATGTTTGCGAGAAGTTATTAAATTAATTTTTATTTGTTCAAAAATGTATGCAAATTTAAGACTTAGTTTGTTTGTGTAGTATTATAAGTACATAAGATTTAGGGTGAACAGAGTTCGGGCTAGTAATTTTATTTCACACTCAAACCGACGTGCATGCGAAAATACGAGAGAGGTGTGTCAGTAACGAGCCCTATGGAAGATTGTAATCTCTACCTACTCTACCTTTTGTTGTATCTTTTTATTATTAACTAGATGTCGCCTGCTACTCCGACCCCGCGGAGTTAAGAACTTGATAAGGAGCATATGTGTTTTTCCAGACTATACATCTGTGCCAAATTTAAATGAGATCCATGCAGCACTTCTAGAGATACCTTCTAACAAACATCCATCCATCTAAGTCGTATTTATAATATTAGTAAGAGATATGATTTTAATATAGTATATAGTTATGTATAATATAAAAAATCTTCTATTGGTATAAATTAAAATTAATATGTGTTCCATAACTAGTGATCTAATTATGATGTATTATAACTTTGGTAAGAGGTTGAAAAAATGATGTAAAGAAAATATCAGGTTTATTGAAACTTTGGTTGTACTATTTTTTTTAATATTGATTTTATTATTTAGATTATTAACATTTTTCACTTTCGTAATGCAATGAGTTCATTTATTTTTAATTATAACTAACATATATTTAATCTTAATTAATTATTTATTACGAAGAATCCATTTAAGTCTACAATTTACAGATTATAAATATTTTTAATGTAATTGCATTGCTGTTAATGTGTCGTAATTATTATGACATTTTTAATTATCTATTTTATTGCATTTTGATAATAAGATTATTTGATTAAAAATATAAAATTTTTGAATAATTATTTTTTTTTTTTACAATATTAAAATATTGTTTTAAAATTTTATCTGTTTATATCATGTTCGTAATTACTTCCGTGGTTTTGTGAGTTGTATTATGCTTTAAAAGTTTGCTTTACTTAATTTAATTTAATTATTTTTCATATTAATTTTATATAAGTAATAACTAACTACATAAGTGTTTTTTTTTGTGATAAAAAAAAAATACTTACATTCGGATAACACTTGAATAATCCGTGCTACACATAAAATTCAAATCCACTTCACTAGCACTACTTAGAGCTCGTAAACACTCTCAGGATGTCGACTCCTTAACCGCCACTGTTGCCGTGAGGGAAGTCGACTCATGTTTTATTTATTTGAACAAATCGCAACGCACCAACTGAACGGCACTCACCGTGACCTTTCTTTAATAACGCACAAATTTATCCAATACATTGGTTCATCCTTTTCACAAATTAAAAAAAAAGACTTCAAAAAAGAGGTTATTATTGTTTTTTTTTTTTTAGGTAATGGTACTGGCTGTAAATGTTTAAAATATGTTTTTAAGTGTGTACTCTATGAATGTTTATCAACGATTGAAAGTAAACGTTTCTTTCGATTACTTAAACTGGTTTTAATCGTTTTTGATAATTAAGTAATGTGGAAAAGTAAATAAAGTGCATACAATTTACAAATAGTTATGAAATAGTTTCTATATAGTGCTAATTAAATAATTTTTTTGACAATCATCCCGCACTTGGCCAGCGTGGTTGACTATGGCCTAATCACTCATACTTAGGGTAGGCTCCGAGACCCTCGTTGGGGACGTAGTGAGCTGATGATGAATGATGCTAATTGTATTGATAATATTTGATTTATTGTAATTGAATTGGATAATTTATTGTGTATTTTTGAATGATTTTGTTGATCTAGTTTTTTTAATGATTTGTTAAATATTTGTTATATTAAAAATGTATGTATGTTTGTCCTTTGTTGTGATTTGTATATGAATATTTTTGATCATGTAATTTGATATTATTTTGATCCTTTTCACGTTGTTTCTGTGAATTGAAATTTAAACCATCAAACCTTTTAATGTATTTCATTGAATGAACTCGTTATTATAGTCAGACTAGCTTTTCCAGCGACTTTGTCTGCGCGGAATTTAAAAGAAACTTAATTAGTACTCTGTGGGTTGTTCCAAGCTTTGTTCAACATCTATGCTAAATTCCAGGGATATACCTTTTAACAAACATCCAGCTACTTAACATTCGCATTTATAATATTAGTAAGATTGAGTTCAGGAATGTATCGGTTAGATGTCCCAGAGATTGATAATGGATATCCTCTGGTATGAAACGCCCTTGTTGATGTTACTTGATACCACTACAAACCTACCATCGGCGCCAAAATGTTGAAAATCAAAGAGGAACAAAAAACTTGGTCTTATAGCCAGTCTATTCATAGTCAGGGGTTAGTTATGTCAATGTTATTTTTATTGTAGGTTTGTAGGACACTTGTATTGATACATATTGCCATCACTCACATTCTGTTTGATAAGAACAGGGACAACAATATGTTTTATAAACGTCATTGCATTGAAAAAAGCAGTTTGGTTCGAGATTTGAATGCCAGCAAATTTTTTTGACAGATTCTCTCAACTATAGTTTCTCACACCTTAAAAATTTATGCTAATAAATGTTTGTAAATGTAACTAAACATGATATTTTTCCAAAGACCTTCAATATAAATCTGTTTGTGGATAATATATAGTTATTGTATTATAAGCAAATATCAGCTAATTAAAGTGATTTTATATGTTGCGAAATTATTAAAATTAGTATATATTATGTGAATATTTCTATAGTATTAACGTACGGTTAAAAAAAAAAATTAAATATTCGTAAATATGTATACAGAATATTTTCTACCTTACTCATGTTATAAACTAGCTATCGCCCGCGACTCCGTTCGGACGGAATTAAAAAAAAAACTTTTGGTCGCATCGTTATGTTATATAGCCTAAAGCATTCCTATATAAATGGACTATCCAACAAAAAAAGAATTTTTCAAATCTGATCTGTAGTTCCTGAGATTAGCGCGTTTAAACAAACTCTTCCGCTTTATAATATTAAGTAAAGATGGGAAACTTTGGATGTATAAATGAATGTTTTTTAGAATTAATCTCCAGAACGGCTGCATAAATCTTGCTAATATTTATCATAGCTGTCGCCCGCGACTCCGTCTGCGTGGGATTAAAAAAAGGTTCCTAAAGTGTTTCCCAGGTAATTATTCGATTTTTTCTCACCTTTAAAACCTTCCCTAGACTTCCACGAATACTTCAAGACCAAGGTAAGATAAATCCGTTCTGACATTCTCGAGCTAAAGCAAGACTAACGAACAGCAATTGATTTTTATATATATTATATATATATATAGAACAAAACCTAACAGAACACATAGGCTTCTAATTAAGTTTTTTTTTTGATTCCACGCAGACGGAGCAGAAGGCGACAGACAGGCCAGTAATAAAATAACTACTTTTAAAACACTTTATTCCATAATAAAGGAAACATTTGTGTATATGATGGAATGCACTATAAAGGTCATTTTCTACAATGTGGTTTTTTGTATAAAAAAATATTAACTACCGATAACCAATCGGCCTTAAATAAAAGGAACCAGTTGGAATGTATATATTTTTTTGTTTATATTATACTTTATCAATGAATTCTTTTTTACTACGTGATGATTTTTTTTTAAATTTTGAAAACTGTTGCTATATGCCAATAAATACAGATAAAATAATATTTTTTAGTTGTCATTTTTTTATCGTTCCGTTGTCCGTCCGGCCGTCTGTCAAGACCCTTTTTCTCAAAAACGAGTGAAGGTATCAAGCTGGAATTTATATCAAATGTTCAGGTCTGCGGTCGCTAGTTTTTGGCACAGTTACCTAGGACTTCTAAATATCAAGTTATTAATATTTGCCTTTTTTGATAATAAATTACCTAATAGTATTAACTTTAAATATCGTCGGTTTCTGAGAACAAAATCTCTAGAAAACATCATTATCCCAGTCATTATCTTCGACAACACAAAGATCACAATATTGTTAGGAAGAAAATCCGACACTATGCCGGTGTACTGGCGCAACACTAGCCTTACTAAAATGTCGACGTTTATGTCCCCTCACTAATTATTCTGACAGTTGACTTTGTAGGGCGTTCGCGCCAAATAATTCTAACTAATAATGTATAAAAATATTTAGAACATAGTCTGAAAGAAGCGTCAATAGCCTAATGGTTAAGGGTACGGATTTCCGACCACGAGGTCGGGAGTTCGAATACCGCCATTCGACTATTGTCGTAAACCATATCCTAGCACAAGCCTAGAGCTTAGTTGGAATGGTTATAGAAATATTAGTAAATTTACAAAAAAATCTGCTAATATTTTTACAAAAAAAAAGAACACATAGGCTATTAAGGTTTTTTTTTAATTTCGCGCGGACGGATTCGCTGGTGTCTACTAGCATATAATTAAAGTTCACCATTCAATGTATCGAAATTTTAGAACGTTACTAATATGATTAAAATTAAGTTTTTCCGAGTTCTCTAACAATACTGCCGAATCATACTTATGTTGCAAAAGTCAATACCTTATTTACCTTATTATATACGCTTTATTTAGTTTTAGTATAAATTCTTATGTATCATATTATATTTATGACCTTGAACTTTAAGAATGTCAACTTTGTGTTGCGTTATTTTTGTTGGTAATATTAATATGACTTCCGTATGATTATGTTCTTCCTTAATATGATCTTATTTATATATTGATGTTTGCAAATCTATAGAAGACGATTATCTTTTGATTGTTGAACGTGATTGTGTTGAATAAGATTTGGTAATCAAGAATTTGATATCAAAGCAGCTAAGTAATTAACGATTTAGGAACCTATGCATTTGTTTTATGTCGAAGTTTCGGTTTGTAATTTTTTTTCGTCAATTGAATAATATAATATAATCTATGTATCAGTTTGGAGATTCAATGATATCTCTCTATGAAATATCAGTTCAGAAGGAACGGGATTTTTGTGTTTGTTTATATCTTTTACAAAATTTTTAAAGGTTGGCAGTGTCAAGCTAAAAAAGAAGACAACTAGATAAAAGGAAAATAATAAGCACAATATATGGGCTAGTCGTGGAATTGCGGAAATTAAGACTCTTTATTTAAAGACTCTGCAACTAAGAAAAAAAAGCAATCTTACTAAAATTATAAGTGCGAATGACCAGACTAGCTGCATGCATTTCGCTGAAATTTGGCTTAGATGTAGAACGTAGTCCGGAAGAACACGTAGGCTACTAATTATTTTTTTTAATTCCTCACGAACGGAGTCGCGGGCGACAGCTAGTAATATTATAAATTGGAATTAAGAATCTTTACAGGCTGTTGTGTTTATAGTTTTTGATAGATCGTTGAACTTTTGAACTTTCTAAAGTTTATTTATGATGTCGAAAATATTGACAGTTATAGAGTCTTAACCTACATTTCACTGGAACTTTTTCTTTGGTACATTATGACAGGTAGAGAACCTGTCACATGTCTTGGTCGACGTATATTACAAAGTTTTGTATATGGGTAAGACTTTTCTGGAATCAGAAGTTCAAAGGGTTAGTTACAAAAAGTTTAAACTGAATTCCTTAAGTTTTCAGGAATACTTTTTTACATATTAATATTGTGTTTGTTGTGCATAGTATAAAAATGTAATTTACTGCATGTTATAATTTCTTCACTTTGACGTTTGTATGTATAAAAGATTTATCTCTGGTTTTTGAGATAAAAATCCCTGTATAAAACATATTATAACAGAAGTAGAGCCGAGCCGGCTTTAACATCTCCGCACGAATTGTCCCGGCACGCCCGGTGAAATACCACGACCACACAGAAGACAGGCGTCAAGTGGAAGCAATTCCGCGTTTAGTCTGATGAGTGTGCGTCACAAAGGCCTAATTTAGTCCTGTTTCCCTTCCCATCCTTTTTTCTTATAAGGAAAGGATGGGAAGTAGAAGTGGACTTTCCGGATGAGAGGATGCATGGCAAGGGAAAATATTTTTTTCTGTGCATCCTCTCCTGCGTCGATTAAAGGTAGGCAACACATATGCAATTGCGTATGTCTATGGGCAACGGCCACTTCGCTATTTCAGCGATAACAGGTCGCTCGCTCGTTTACCACCTTATGACGTAAAAAAAAATATCTGCTTTGTTAAAGATGATATTGATATGTTTTATGTAGGGATTTTGGTGTTAGAAAACAAGCGATTAGTTGTCGATTTGGAATGAGATGTAACGGAAAGTAGTTAATTGCTATTTCGTAACAATTCTCGAAACTATTAATGAATAGAGGAATTCCGTTATTTCTCATTCATTCTATATTAACACCAACCGCAAACGCATCGGTTATATTATCCTCTTTGTCATTCTTATTGCTTTGATATTTAATTAAAACTTGATATTCATATCAACCGTTACTACTGTTATTGAATACTAGCGATTGCCCGCGACATCTTCAGCCAAGAATTAAATTAGGCTATAACATACCCACGTGCATTAGCTACCATCAGGTCAAAGTCTCGTTTAAATCTGTCCAGCCGTTCCAAAGATTACCCGGAACAAACATGTTGTTGTTGACATACAGACAAAGATTTTAAAAATTGTTATTAGTAACGTTAATACATTATGTTTGAGAAATATTTCGGTATTACATACAGACTCTCCTTTTTTATTTATATGTATAGAATATAGCTATATAGTTAGCTAACCAAATAGTTAATATTTGAAATAATTTAACTCGCTTGTGCGTTTAAAGATGCGTCTCTCTTTATTTTGTTTCCTTTGTTAAAATAGTATTGTTCATTCTTTTAAACTAATATTCCGTTTGTTAAACTAGTGTTGCAAATGAATATACAATTGATTAGTTATCGGAATAATTACAAACATTGGATATTTTATCAGTATGATTGCATTTGCCTTTTACAAAATGTTATGTAACCTTATCTTTCTATGTTGTACGATGAGCTTGTTTATTACTATGTTGAACTTGCAACGTTGTTTTTTATTTATAAAAAAAAAACGAAGCGCTTGTCGTCATTCAAATGTAAGATATAAAAAACAACTATTTATTTAAAAAGCCAAGCGCGAGCCGGACTCGCGCACTGAGTGTTCCGTACAAACTTGTAGGTACTCGTATATTAAAAATTTATGGTTTCCTCAGTTTTTCCTTTATCTGTGCTATAAGACGTTACTTCGTACTATATTTTAAGATTCTGAGTTCACGGGAAGTATTCTGTAGGATTTGATTCCTATGCGTGTATCAAAAATTTACTTATAAGTTTGATTTTTTTCACAGCTTCAAGGGACAGTAAACTTGAGTATTTAATGTAAATTTCAGCTCGATACCTCCATGCGTTCCTGAGAAAGAGGATCTTGATTGACAGACGGACGGACAACAAAGTGGGTGGTATAAGGGTCCGTTTTTTCTTTATAAGGTACGGGACCCTAAAAAGAACTATTAATATTTGCAATAGATTTATGTGGGGGGGTATTAATCTTTTTACGTTTTTCGGAGCGGAAATCAATTGTTATTTCATTGAAATTTTTGCACAAAATCATGACGTCAATGTAACATTATAATCGCGATCTTAATGATGCAAAAAATATCGTAACTTTGTAACACTGCAGTCATTAAGCGAGTTAAAAAATTGTCGGTCTACGTCCGTCACTTAGACGCGGATAATTATTTATTTACTAGCTGTCGCCCGCGACTCCGTCCGCGTGGATATATAAAAAACTTAAGTGTAGTCTATGTGTTCTTTCAGACTATGTTCTATACGTATGCTAAATTTAATCGAGATCCGTTCAGCCGTTCTAGAGATATCTTCAAACGCCCATCCATCCATCCACATCACATCTATCTAAAGCTCTTCAAGACATAAATTCGAAAAAAAAACGAATAAATAGTATCTAGTAGTATGACTGCCTATCCTATCCGTCTCCTGGCTCTAAGCTACCTCCTCACCAATATCGGTAAAGCCCTTCTTGAGTTATAAATAGTGTAACTAACACGACTTTCTTATATATATTTATACTATAAGATTCGTTCTTGACTTAACATTTTCGTACAAGAGAAGAGTGGAGGGAACACCGAAGTGACGAGGCCCTTAGACGTCCGCAACATTAGAGGAACTTCATATGCGTTCCTGGCCTTTTTACTCAGAGTCTTTAATTGATTACTAAAGAAGACTATTAGAGTACACCAAAGCAATGTTTAAGTCACCTAATGCGATTATGAGTGTCGCAGTAAAAATCAAAACCGTAATTAAACTTTAAGAAATAAATATTAACAGTGTAAATATCAAATACTGTACAAATATTAAATTGATAAATCAAATATTTAAATAATTATTTAAATGCAGTCACATTATTTGATTTTTAAGTGATAGGATCTGTGAAGCTCGCGCATACCCTTCTGTCACTGACCTCTGTAAATGGACAGGCTGTAAGCTGTGGTATTTTGTGCCGATTTGATTTTCGCCATTTTAACTGTAGCGGTTGATAGCGATGGTGAGGATTCGAACTCATAATACAGATAGAATCAAACATCAGTAACATTAACAGGCACTTTCAAGTCGGAATGAAGCGTCGATGATAAAGTTGTCATTATCAAGCAGCGACATGTCCATTATTTTTGTAAAGGCCAGTGCCCTCTATGAAATAAAAACGAATAATAATTTTTAAATTTGCTTTCGTGTATGTGTCAATATTTGAGTCAGTGTACGATCAAAAAGACATAAATTTTTGCATTATATTTGTTTGACACTTTTATTGGCTTCTTGCCTAGTCCGTTTCTTTATAGTCAAGGGTTGCTACAATATTATTATGGCCTTAGTAAACAAGACAAATGTCAGATTGACTGTTTTTCACAGAATTATAAAGAAATTATCCGCATTTTTATACGATTGACTAAGGAGTGTTTTTGTGGTATGATTTTTTTTTTATAATCATATTGTCTTGTCTCTTCCAAGCGTAAGTTCGTTTCAGAATTTATGAATATTAATAAAAGGACATAAATTTGTTTTATCTATATTAACATAAAGATACATATTTAATAGTATGTATTAGAATCATGCGGAAAATTGTTATAATTATTTAATAAACGAGACTTTTTATTACTACAGTAATAAAGATAATTTTCAAGAGCTCAGGGTTATCCGAGATTATGTTAAATGAAGTGTAATAGCATATCTAGCATAATTTTTAAGCCATAGTTTTTTTATTCCACGGAGACGAAGAAACAGAGAGACAGCTGACAGCGCAGAAGTAATTTGAATGTGGCTCAAAGCTCTGTTCTAAACTCTGTCGCGCTTTAATGCTAAAACTTCTGATCTGATTTAAATAAAATTTGGTACAAATAGTGTAGAGTCTGAGAAAGGACATATGCTTGTTTTTTTACGAGGAATTCCGTAACCTTGAAAGTGATCTGAATGGAAGCGATAAGTAACTACAGGTCCGGTGTTTTCGTCGAGTGAAATGAGATTGGAATGACTATTTCTGTAAAACCTTAAAGGCGAACATATCCGGGTTTTTATTTACTTGTTTTAAGATTTCAACAAAAAGGTCTACGTTAAATTATGGTTTTTCCAATGACAGTTTTGTAACAGAAAAACAGATCGTTATTTTTTTTTGTATGTCGATGGAATAGCTGTTTTTGTGGGTATAACCGCAGTTTAACCCTTTTTTCCACTGGCGCAGTTGTGAATGCTAAATCGCCATGCGCGTGGTGTTAGACGTTCATTTGTTTCACTATTTATTCTTTGTCTTGCTCAAGAACAATATCAATGAGTTATAAAACATTGGAAAAGCCAATGATAATTGCATAGAGTATGTAGTAGTCATGTATATAAATTTAAACAGGTTTTTAACTATCTTACATCTAGTAGTCGATTTACAAATCCTACTTATATTATAAATGCGAATATTTAGATGGATATATGGATGGATGTTTGTGTGAAGTTGTCTCCAGAACGGCTGTATGGATCTTGCTGAAATTTAGCATAGATGTAGAACATAGCCCGGACGAATACATAGGCTATTAATTAAGTTTATTTCTAATTCCCCGCGGGCGAAGTCTCGGGCGACAGCTACTAAATATATAAATTCAAAATACAATTAATATTATTATTTATACTAGTATTAATGTTATTCAAAGAATCTCGATATCTTACATGTTTTTTTTAAATCGCACCTTTGATTACTGTGCGTGCAAAAGATTGGAAATAATTGCCAGTGTTGTATAATTGTGACGTAGGTATGGTCGAGGGAAGAGCGAATAGACTTAAGTTGGCTACACACCTTCATTATGGACGAATATTTGTGCCAACCATCCTATCGTAATGGACAAAATTTGTATTAAAATTTATGCACCATCTTAAGGGCTGTAAAGTGCACCAAAAATCTCATACTAATTTTGAAAAAATTGGCGATGTCGATACGATAAATAGTCGAACTGATAGTTTATAAAGTTGCCTTCACACGTACGTTTAAACTAAATAATCGGATTGTTCGATTAAAACTAAACGTGTGTAGCCACGTTTAGTTTACCCGCTTAATGCTAAAGTAATGCTTACTATTCTATAATTAAGAGGATAGTAAGCAGTCGCAGCGTAGTCATAGGATAAAGATGGACCTATGATTTGGTCGAGGTCGCGGGAGTTCATAGAATAACTGGCAAAGGACTAGGCATTGTGGCGACCAAAACGATAGATCTGATATTAGCCAGTTTGACAATGATGACTAGATCTTTTGATTTTAAAATCGTTAAAAATAAAATCTTAGTTACATTTTAGTTACCAATGGTTGGTAAAAAATTTTCCTCATAACACTGCGCTGGTTGAGGAGAATTTAAACAAGGATCGTCGTCAATGGCCCCCAATCCTTGCCTTCAAAATGTTGCGTGTCATGAATCTTAACATATGAACCATGGTCTTAGTATCTGAGTACTTCCGATCATCTACATGATTTACACTCATACTATCTTATGAAGGTTTATTATTTTAAAGGTTAATTGATTATTTTAATAGCTAACAATTAAGGATCATTTTATTGCGATACTAAGAGGAAAATCTGCAGTGTGGCTTTGATATCAAAGTGGACTTACCTAATACATGGTGACGGTGAAGGAAACATCGTGATGCAACTTGCACGTTAAGTCAACTAACCCGCAGTGGGCCAGCGTGGTGGATCATGGCCTCTGTGGGGAAGCATAGTGACCTGGTAATGATGATGATGCCATGATAGAAATATAGATATGCATAATAGTCTAATCGAAAAGGATTACCCTAGGTAAGTCAGGTGTTGTCAAGTGATGAGTTTCAGACCCGTCGGGAATTTTTCAAGGTCAATGATTACTAAACTTCCACCTTCGTTCTACTAATAATTCGATTAAGCCGAATATTTAAGCTAATAGCATTCGTGCTACATTATTAAATGTTTAGGAGGAAAATCTAAGCATCAAGTGAAGCATCTCTTCCTGTCCCAGTCTAGTCACACTTCTCGTCCGCTACCATGCTATCATCGCCTTGTGTGCTGCTCGTCACGTATCTACAACGATATTGATCGTGAGCACGTATTGCAGCTTGTTTTGTAATGCATCGATTGATACCGCTGGCGTCTTTAACCTACGTAATATATTACCAACATATATATCGTACGAGAGTAAAGTAGAACTTGTCAATTTCTTATTTTTCTAGTAGTGACTAAACACATGTATGAGAAGTTTCTCGCATAATATAATAGATTAACGCCTAATTAAAGTACAGCGGGGTTACACAAAATGCATTCGCTACGAAGTGATTCTATAACGAATTTCAAAAATGTATAGAACTGTCGCGAAAATTACGTGACCTATCGAAAGTTATTGTCAGTTCTGTACATTTTTGAAGTTCGTTTTGCAATCGGTTCGAAGCGAAAACACTTTGTCTAGCCCCGCAGAATGTTATTACGATTGGACAACTTATCTGTAATTTTAGGAACAAATTAACAACTAGTCAATGTATTTTTGTCATTTAGCAATTAGATAACCATTCCAGTATGTGCCAAGGGATTCAAAATTTTTTGTCTTGCATGGTTCTTTTGAAGAAGTTAATTTTGACCTCACGTCTTCATTGGTTAAGGTCAATGATCGGGTAGGTTATGTAATTTTGTTTTTATTATTGTAGTTTTTTTCGACGATTAATATTAGTTTGAGAAAAAATTCTATCTCCTTTTTATGTAATTTCAATATTAATATTTTAGCTTACAATTACCAGTCAGAGGCCTTCGATTCTCGTATTTTAAAAAGCACAGTTCATTCAACTCGTGCTTATAAAAGTTTGCGGATATTTACTGCACGTATTACTGCATAATACGTGTTTCATTTAATATTTTATAGCTACGTCATCTATACATATTAATAAAATAAGAGTGTCTGTATCGAAAGAAAATATGATATTTTATATTGTATGTACATATTTTTAGGGTTCCGTACTTCGAAATGAAAAAAACGGAATCCTTATAGGATAGCTTTGTTGACCGTCCGTCTGGCAACTCTTGTTTTTAGTTTGCGGCGAAGTCGAGGATGACCGCTAGCTTAGAATAAAATACTCATTATGATTGTTTCTTTATGTCTTATGAAAAAATAATGAGTCAAATATGGCAGCATAGCTTTTATCATTCACGCATGTTTCTAAGACATTACCGTGGGTTTCTGCTGGGTTTTGTACAAAAATCTATTGTCTTGTCCTATCATTCCGAGATTAGCGGAATTGCGAACAGACAAACGGTGGTAGGGCCCGCTTTAACATTTACGCACGAATTGGCCCGGCTCACCCGGTGAAATAACACGACCACACAGGTGACAGGCGTGAAGTGGAAGCAATTTTGCGTTTCGTCTGATGAGTGTGTGTCCCTGAGGCCTAATTTAGTCCTCTTTCCCTTCTTACTCTTTTTCTAATAAGGAAAGGATGGGAAATGGAAGTGGACTTTCCGGATGAGAGGATGCATGGCAAGGGAAAATATTTTCCTTTCTGTGCATTCTCTCCTCCGTTCATTAAAGGTAGGCAACACATATGCAATTGCGTATGTCTATGGGCAACTGTCACTTCGCTATTTTAGCTATTTCAGGTGGCCGCTAGCTTTTTTGCCACCTTATGATATATAAAAAAAAACAAATTTTATGTATTATATATCAAATGTCATAATTGTATAGAAAGATTTAATTTAAAATTAAATTATAATCGACATGGGAAACAGGGTAAGAATATAAATGAAAATAAACATTTCTTACACAAATGTCAATGTAATTATCGTGCCAAAGAATTTCCTGAGTTTTAAGCAAAAAGCTCGTTTATTTGTTCAGTTTTTTTTGCTACTTTAAAGATTTAAATAAGTAAAAATGTTTAAAAATTCATATTTCGTACGTATTTCCGTTGCTAACGAAAAACTATTTTTAAATATTTTGTATCTGTTTTGTCGTCGGACATGCCGTTTTTAAGGTAACAAAGTTTGTTATTCGTGTATATAGTTTTTGAACATCTAAGTATATCTCAAGGACGTTTTTTTTTAAATAATGGCTTGCATGTTCCTTGAATACGAAATTACATCAGTTTTTTTTGTGGACTAGCTATTGTGAGATCGTAATTTTTTGCGTCATTTGCGTAATGATACATGTTTTCAGTAAGATTTGAAATTCTTTAAGTTACCTGGGACTCTAAAAATAATTAAAATCATGATTAATTAATAATATTGTTAAGCGAAATATTGTTCTTGGAAGTGGATTTTCCGGATGAGAGGATGCATGGGAAGGGGAAATATTTTCTTTCTGTGTATCATCTCCTCCGTAGATTAAATGTAGGCAAACATGCAATTGCGTATGTCTATGCAACGGTCACTTCGCTATTTAAGCGATTTCAGGTGGCCGCTTGCTCGCTTGCCACCTTATGATATAAAAAAAGTTGCAGTTTTCTCTATCGACAGCAAAGTGCTGCTAGTCTGTACTAAGCCTAAGATTATTGATCACGCAGATGTGTCGATTTTCTGGCGAGGATTATACAATTTGTATTCTTTTGTCGAAGGCGTATACGGGCTTATTTTTGCAAACACTATTTGTTCTAGTATTTTCAATGTCTTGATTAATAGCATTCCATCTGCGTTTCAACGAGTAAAGGAAAACGTCTCACAATAATTTGTTGTGAAGGAAAGCCACAAATCAATGTGAATACGTTGGTCGTAGTCTATGGCTTGTACGTTACTTGTTTACTTATTAATACATACTAATAAAATTAGAGTGTCTATAGTTAACACAGAGAAAATTGTTTATAGTACAAAAGTAATTTTGATTTTTTTTCTGTCTGTCGCACTGTGGACGCCCTCTGCCCCACTACGAGGACATAGGACTTTAAGTCAAGTTATCTGTCTGTACACAGCGTGTCCCAAGTTTAAGAAAATTTAAAAAAGTTAATGTAACTTATAAACAAAATGAGTTAGATTTTTATAGTATTTTTTCCCGTGTAGTTATCAATCAGGCTATACACCGGTGCCGTTTTATCGTTGAATTTTCAGACACGTTGTATATCTGTCCGATAGGAAGCGCTTTTTCGGGGAATATCCGAAAATTCTGTACCGATTTATCGAGACTTTAACAGAAAAGCTGATGAGGTCTTTTATAGAAATAATATAGAGTTAATAATTTTTAACTTATTTAAATCTCACGACATTTGAAATTCTTGATAATAGTAATATCGACTCGACTAATATCGTCATCAAACGGTCTCAAGGACATTCTAATTACCTAAGTTTACAAGAAACTTAAAGATAACATATTGAAATCAGAGCAGCATAATATATTATTAAAGGTAATCCGATCCGGTCGGGGGACTATTATTAATTCGGGGGAATATTATTAATTTTATTTGAAATCCATGTATTTAAAATAAAAGTTTCAACCAAAATATGTTTATTTGCCCATATGAAAATAGTATTAACCAGCTGTCACCCGCGACTCAGTCTGCGTGGATATATAAAAAACATAATATATAGATAATTTAAATAATAAGCAGCTCTTAAAGGCATAAATTCGAAAAAAATAAATAAAAAATGAATAAATAGTATCCTATGTCCGTCTCCATGCTCTAAGCTACCTCCTCACTAATTTTCAACCATATCGGTAAAGACGTTCTTGAGTTATAAATAGCGTAACTAACACGACTTTCTTTTGTACTCGTATATGTAGATATCAAATAGTTTATCAACGAGCGTCGGTGGCTCAGGGGTCAAGCACTTGACTTGGGTTCAAATCCCGCCATGTACCAATGTGTTTTTCTATTTCCGATTTACATATATACATTTATCCGACGTTCTTACGGTGGAGGAAAACATCGTAATGCAACCTGCACATATCTGAGAAGAAATTCAAAGATATGAGTGAAGTCAACCAACACGCACTTGGCCAGCGTAGTTGATTATGGCCAGATCACCCTTAACTTAGGGTAGGCTCCGAGCCCCTCGGTAGGGATGTATAGTGAGCTGATGATGATGAGTTTATCAACCTTATAAATGACAAAAAAAAAGAAAAGGAGCGGCATTGTATGGCAACAGACATAAAATAAAAAAATACGAATTAATAACCTTTGTCTTTTTGAATTCGGCTAATAAACAACATCTCCGTTTGAAACATTTTGTTTGATATCACTGTTTAACAAAGATAGTGACAGGGATGACGATATGTTTTATTTTCTGATTTTGTTTTTTTTTTATATCATAAGGTGGCAAACGAACGAGCAGCCACCTGAAATCGCTGATATAGCGAAGTGACCGATGCCCAAAGACATTCGCAATTGCATATGGGTTGCCTACCTTTAATGGACGGAGGACAGAATGCATAGAAAGAAAATATTTTCCCTTACCTTGCATCCTCTCATCCGGAAAGTCCACTTCCACTTCCTATCCTTTCCTAAGAAGAAGGGTGGGAAGGGAAAGGGGAGTAAGTAAGACCTCCGGGACTCAAGTCTCTCAGGGACTCAGAAACCAACTCTTAGCGAGATAAATAATTGAAAATTCCAACTTTAGAATTAACTATATCCTGTATAGCATCCTTGACATTTCTTTGGTTAATTACATTGTTTGTGAAGGAAAGTGGTTAATAATTATTGAATGACATTATTTTTTTTTACTTAAGGCCTTTCGCCTACAATGCGTGCGTTATGCATTGAATCGTCGACGTGAGTCCCCAATAGAGGCTTAGCAATGAGTCAACTGTATAGATTTGCTCCGCTATCTTAAAAATTGCAGCGACTTTTCTTGCGACGAACTTGACAAACAAGTTGCGAGCGACTGTCTTTGGCGATGATAATAGAAATATCGGCGACGAGCTTTTATGACATTGTATAGCGACTTAATTCGCCGCGTCTCGAAGATTTTGTGTAAGAAGGGTCTAAATTTTATTGTAACTTCACAGGTTATTCATTTTACTGCGACTGTAAATTTATTTTTTCTTTACGATTTTATTCTTTCTTTGATTTAATATAAAATAAATATGTATGTTAGTTTTGATGTATTGTGATATATTTAGTATATCAATTGCCTTGAGACTTATTGATATAAAAACGTCACATTTTTAACAGAACTATGCTAATCTGAACCTCGCAAAATATTTTTCATTTATAACATTCATTAGATTTATTATTATGTTAAGTTATATATTTCATATATTATATATTACTAGCTGCCGCCCGCGACTCCGTCCGCGCGGGATTAAAAATAGATGTTGACCGATTCTCAGACCTAGTCAATATGCTCACAAAATTTCATGAGAGTCGGTCAAGCCTTTTCGGAGGAGTATGGGAACGAAAATTGTGACACGAGAATTTTATATATTACTAGCGGACCCGACAGACGTTGTCCTATCTACACGTCTTTAATTTGAAACTGACTGAAAAAAATTGACACTGTAATGACAGTCGGATCCAATGTAAAACATTACAAAATCAACAACTACTAATAAATTAAAAATTAATTAGAAAAACATTGTCCAGCGGACAAAATTGTGAATCTAAACCATTCCCAGATCCCCTTGTACACACACAAAAAATTTCATCAAAATCGGTCCAGTCGTTTGAGAGAAGTTCAGTGACATACACACTCACAGAAGAATTATATATATAAAGATATTTTAAATTTAAATTTATATATTATATTTTAAATTCTTTGTGCAAAGAATTTTAAAGTAAAGGTTATACTAAAAAAATGACCAAAACATATAACTAAATTTAGCTTTCCACAGGTAACCAGAGATAAGTTAAGTTGTAGTGTCAATGACTTATAAAGTGCATTTACAGCATTGATGCAGTATTTTGTATTTTTTTTACCTGCATTATGCAGGATACACACGTTAGGTTTTTCTTAAAATGCATGAAATAATAACATCTGTTGCCCGCAAGAAATGAAAAGAATAAAGTGGTAGCAATCCCGCGTTTCGTCTGATGAGTGTGCGTGAAAGTCTAATTTTAGTACTCCTTCTCTCTCCGCCCTTTTCTTATAAGGAAAGAATGGGAACAGGAAGTGAACTTCATGGAGGGGGGCATAGGAAGGGTAAATATCTTTATGTGGGCCCCCTTTAATTAAAGATATAACATCTGCAATTGCGGATGACTATGGGCAGCAGTCGCTTCTCTACTTCGTTAAATTTAAGTGGCTACTTGCATGTTTCCCACCTTATAATAAAAAGAAAAAACTGTATAGCGTGTGTATGACTGAATTACAATTACGTGTGCTATGAAAATATGACCTTGGTTGACTGGCCTCGTCACCCTTATCTTAGTGTAGGTTTCAAGTCCCTCAGTGGGGACGTATGGTGAGATGATGATGAAAATATTAATTGTCTGTTATCTCTGTAAGGTTTTTATTAATGCAATAAAACCTAACGTCTGTGACTTACATTAAATTTTGGAGCGCTCGTCATATTTTTGCAGTAAAAGTCACGATAGCAAGTTGGGTTATCAGGGTAGCAGAAGGTTCAATCCAGTAACCATGTATATTTTTTGTGTCTGGAAAAATTCAAATGTAAAATTATTGTTTTTATAGAACATAAATTCTTGTGTTTATTTATACTGCAAATACAGACTATAAAGAATTTAAATATAAATACAATTGTTTTAAAAAAAAAGATTTAAGCTTTAAAACATTTTGATTATAAAAACATATTTCTTATCAACATAATAATTTGAATGATAACATAAAAAGCAAAAAATGTAAAAAAAAATCATTTTTTAGATTTATTTTTAAAAATTATTATTGCATCATTAAATTAATGAAGAATATAAATTGTTATCTGCAAAAAACGAACAAAAAATTCATGATAAAACTGGCAGTAACAAAATAAAAAAATAACGCTCGTAAATATTTTAATGGAAAGGGATCTAAAAGCATTATAAAAGCTGTCGCCCGAGACTCCATCCGCGCGGAATTAAAAAAATACTATTGGTCGCAGCGTAATGTTATATAGCCTAAAGCCTTCCTCTATAAATGGACTATCCAAGAAAAAATTAATTTTTCAAATTTGACCAGTAGTTCCTGAGATTAGCACGTTTAAACAAACTCTTTCGCTTTATATAATAATATTAGAAGCAATAATTTTTGTTTTAAATCTAGCGTTATTCTTGCTAACTAAAAGAATTAGTGTCCACCTGAAATCGCTGAAATAGCGAAGTGACCGTTGCCCATAGACATACGCAATTGCATATGCGTTGCCTACCTTTAATCGACGGAGGTAAGGATAAACGAAAAGTCCATTTCCACTTCCCATCCTTTCCTTTTAAGAAAAAGGGTGGGAAGGGAAAGAGGACTAAATTAGGCCTCCGGGACGCACACTCATCAGGCGAAGCGCGGAATTGCTTCCACTTCACGCCTGTCTTGTGTATTCACCGGGCGAGCCGGGCCGATTCGTGCGAAGATGTTAAAGCGGGCTCTACCACTGTTGAGTTTAAATTTAATATAATTTATAAGTTTTTATGACAACCATCTGGACTGATAAAACTAAAAAAAAATCTTATAAAATAAATTAAAATGTGTATACTATTGTAAACTTAACATTTATTATAATACGCAATTTTTATTTTTGTTCGTTTGCTTCTTCAAATAGACATTGCAAATCGCTCATTAAGCTAAATGAGGATATTTGAATTATTTTAAATATATTTGCTTATTCTAATTACTGCAACTGCGCACATTTTGACCTTGTTACCGTGAATTTCCTCAAGCATAATACTCCTCGTCTGCTGTACATTACCCATGTATAAAGCTCCAATCCTTTTATACAAGACTTTTATGATAAATTGTTTTAGACATTATTAGTTAGAGTCCTTTAGCGCGAATGACGTGCTTTCGTTACAAAGTCCAGTGTCAGAATGTTTAGTGAGGGGACATAAACGTCGACAGTTTTGTAAAGCTAGTGTAGCGTTAATACACTGGCACATTTTCGGATTTTCTTCCTAATACTAGTTAGTAAATCATTGGTTATACTGGTGTACATAGGATCTGCCCAGAGTTCGTGATTTTACAGTAACATATATAATTATGAAGCCGGTTGTAATAAAACGTAAATATTCTACTCATTATTTTTAACAGACTGAGATAACAATATTATGTTTTTCTATGTGATACGGCAATGGAAATTTACAGGATTCAAAGTTCTTATTGCACATGTTTCTCGCAAACTATGTATTATTTAAAGCTGAATATTTTTCTATTTTTAGTTTTAAATTAGATGTAATTTAAAACATGAATCATGTCGAGTGATTAAGCTTTGTAGATGGATGATATGCGTAAAATTCTGTTGGGTCGAAGTTTAACATCCTTTTGCTTGAATATTATATAAATAAATAGCTGTCGCCCGCGACTCCTTCCGCGCGGAATTTAAAAAAAACTTAATTAGTAACCTATGCGACTCTGGCGATCTCTTGTGTCGGAGGCCAAGACCCACTTTGGGCCGATGCGCCAGCAAAGTAAGTAGCCTATGTGTTTTTCCTGACTATGTTCTACATCTATGCCAAATTTTAGGGAGATTGAGGCAGCCGATCTGGAAATACCTTCAAACAAACATCCATCCGTCAATCTCAACATTCGAATTTATAATATTAGTATGTATACTTTACTATATTCTTGTAATTAGCTCCTAAGTTGATTGATTATGTGATAGTTGATTATGGGACTGACATGTTCAAAAGAACAAAAGTCCCTATAAAAAAAATAAAGAAAAAAAAATATTAGTAAGATGATTGAAGTATGTATGTAAGCTCCATCTATGGTGACTTATTAAATTCTTATTCTTCTCTTAAGAAATGTTTTTATTATTATTAGCCTACATCGCGCTACTGCGGTGCAAAGTGATCCTTACCTTTCCTTCATAAATTTCTATCCAGAGACTTTGCCGCCAACTTTTACGAAGGAGTTCTAACCCTAAATTATATGAACAAATAAAATTAAACGGATTAAAACAACTGGTAACTTTTATTTCACTAGAATATTAATAACTAATATTTACATGTTTGTTTTTAATTTTCTATTCTCTTCCTCGATTCATTATTTATTATATGATCAATAGATAAATTCTCTGGGCACTAAAACTGTAACAATTGATGATTTTCTTGGTTGAATGTTATATTATTTTCAGTTTTGTTATTACATTTGCGAAACTGTAATATTTATTTTTTTACTTTATATTTTTACGAAAATACAAAACTTTTTATCTACATATATGATTGTTTCGTGCGCAATTCGTGAGCAACGTTAATTTATTATATTAAAATAAATCTTAACACAAAAGAACAAAGGATTAAAAAAGAACAAAATATTATTATAGATAAAATTTATGGCACACAACTCAAAAAGAAAAGATAAAAATATAATGTAATTTTTTATATCATATTTTAGTTATCTCGTGGTTTTCAAAGCTCTGTTTTTTATTTATATTAATGATAAGTAAAATATAAAATATTCAATGACAATATGTTAATGTTATGATAGTGGAAACCCATCTTAACAATTCATAACATGGGGGCTTTACTGGAGGATACAGCATCTAAGTGCAATATCGATTAGCTAGCCAACCTATTTAACCAATTATTATTGCTAATTTAATGATTAGTAACTGGATGACAGAGCTTTACTCTGTTTTTTTTTAATTGTGTTTTTTGGAAATTATATTTAAGTACGATTTACTAATAAAATGATGAAATATGAATAATATTTTTCGATCTTACCGATAGAAAAAGTTAAGTTTATGTTTAAGTTGATTATCTATAAAACACAAATAAAATGATATTTTCTAAAAATGATTCCTAGCTGGATCGATTTATCGCCCCCGGAACCCCTATATACTAAATTTTATGAAAATCGTTGGAGCCGATTCCGAGATTCCGACCTTCGAGCGATTCTTGTATATATATATATATACAAGAATTGCTCATTTAAAGATATAACATAATATACAATTAGTCTAATTTCTTTCAAATATTTACAATCTTATAGGATTAGATAAATTAGCTATTTGGAATCACTTTCAGTTTTTCACATTAGTTCACATTTTGGTAAGTTACACTTTTGTCACCGATTGTGTGACAACCAATCTTGTTTGATCATGTCAGCACCTTTCTCACCGATCATTATTACTGCTGCATTTGTATTACCACTAACTATAGTTGGCATAACACTAGCATCTATAACTCTCAGTCCATTAATACCATACACTCGTAGCCGTGGATCCACTACAGCTTTTTTATCCCATGAAGGTCCCATTTTTGTTGTACCAGATTGATGGTATATCGTCATTGATATCGTTCTTACTTGACATTCAATGTATTCATCAGACATAAATTTAAATTGCTTACAATTAGGTAATGGTTTCATGTAAAGTCTAGAACCGAATTGCTTGAATGGTGATGCGTTTGCTACTTTCAAAGCTATTTTTATTCCTTCCACTAAACGATTAACGTCTAATCTATCTTCATGATATCTAGGATTCATAATTGGATAATCAAAGGGATTGGAACTCTTTAACTTCACGTATCCTCTTGTGTTTGGCCTCAATAAGAGTGGCATTATGGTCCATGCATCTTTATTGGCAATTGGCTTATATACAGTGTCGTATACCTCATCTGTAAGACCTAAAATCTTTCTTACGATTTGCCCATTATCTGATGAGAAAGACGCCGGCGCCATGTGAAACTGTATGTCGGGCCAAAGGCCAGAACTGTTAGCGTATTTCGTATTAACAAAGGCAATACCTTCTAAACCTCCTAAAGTTGTCATCGGTCCCCTTTCATTAATTACATAGTTCATAGTAACTGGGAATGCTTGGAAACGATTCTGTACAATTGCAACTGGTTTATCGACTAGAAATGTTAACCCACCCACGCCAACGTGATCTTGCAAATTTTCACCGACAGCTAAATCTTTCAAAACATTTATACCAACTTCTCTTAAATGGTCTTTAGGACCTATTCCCGACAACATAAGTAATTGTGGGCTATTTATAGCTCCAGCAGATAATATTACTTCTTTTTTCGCGAAAACCACTCTCTTCTGGCCGTGTTTTACAAATTCAACGCCGTATGCTTTCATCGTAATTGGGTTAATTAAGACTTTGGTAACTTGAGAGTTGAGTGATATATCTAGATTTCGTCTCGTTCGGACTGGCCTTAAAAATGCTTTCGCTGTACTGCATCTAGAACCGCGTCTTATCGTTCCCTGTGCGATCATGAATCCGGTCTGCACGGCTCCATTGATGTCTCTGTTCTCGTAACCTATTTCAACTCCCGCCTCAACGAATGCAGCCACCAAAGGTGTTCTCCATGGTGCTTCTTGTACTGTAAGGTAACCACCTCTTCCGTGATATTGGCTCTTAGATAAGTAAGGATTTCTGTTGTCTTCGGACTTTATGAAATATTTGAGTACATCTCGATATCCCCATCCTGGATTGCCGAATGACTCCCACTGGTCGAAGTCGAATCGGTTCCCGCGTACGTAAATCATGTAGTTCAGGACACTGGATCCCCCAAGCACCTGAAAAGTAAACGAAGTACTATTAACAAAAGATACAACTAAAATACCTCGCAAAGGTTACTATTAGGATTTTTTTGCATTATTTTAATTAAATTGAATAAAATTGGTATTTAAATTATATTTTGTCACATCATACTTGATCGCGTTCTTGCACAATAATGATTTTATTGAGGTATACACGATACGTATTACTGCAATCCTCGTCCACCCGGCAACGTCGCGGCATTGACTTGCCGCTGCCTCGGTGTAAGCATGCTAGCAAGAATGACATAACTTTTTGCTAACAATCGTATATCTCTATCCAGCTCCGTCGGCGACGTCGAGGCGGCGACGAGTGGATGCGACGGCGATCGCGAGGCCGGGGAGTGCAGTACCGATTCGGCCAAAAGTTGAGGAGTAGATGTTAACCCTTAAACTACTGAAGCAAGTAATTTACTATTATCAAGTTACCTTTCCTCGTGGCCAACTGCACCTATGATTCTTGAAGCCGAGGCAGGCGTACGGTGTGGGCTCAGTCTTGTACTGCCAGTCAAGTTTCGTCAGCTGCAAGTAGCCCGCCAGCGAAGGCACGTCGGTGATCTCGTTTTCATCTGGACCTGAAAATATAAATTAACGTGATTATTATTAGTTGGCCAAGAAAAGAATAGGACTAGACTAGGAAAAGACTACTTGTAAGATATATTTTTACATAAATCTGGAGTCATTTCATACTAAATATTTTCTACTAATAGTTTAGTGATATTTAACTGTATTTAGATAAATTGATCAGAATTTAAATATCATATTGTGGGAATTCTATCTATTTCTGTTCTTAGAGGCAAATATTGATTCAATATTAAATATATTAATTTTATTAATCCATCGGCTTTTATTAATTCATACGAATACTCACCAGTCTCTAACAGTAATAGATTCCAGTCCTTGACTTCAGTAAGTCGATTCGCGACCACAGCTCCAGCCGATCCACCACCGACCACGATAAAATCGTACTCTCTCCTTGGTTCTTTATCCAGTACTTTAGCTTCAGGGTCATATGAACTGTAATTGTGATACGTAAGTGCTCCAAGTAGCAGTGGTATCACCCACAGTCCAGTAACGCTGATCGTCTTCAGCGCTGTCGAAGCCAATAACACATGGAGACCCATTTTTTTGTTTTTCTAGGATGCCAGTAATATCTTGAAGTAGGCTTTTCTTGTTATTGATTGCTTGTTTGATAACAAAATCAATAGCTTTGGTTTATGTTATAAGACTAGATTCATTAATTATAGAATCGTTTGCTTTTCTCTGTCCGGGGGTTTGATTCTGCGCATTGCTTTCTTATCGCTTGAAGATGGTGAGCGACGAGACAGCATATTAGTCCGCATCGCAATTTTGACAGACGATTATTGAACTCGACTGTCGCGTCTGGAAATATAAGTAGAATATTGTTAAATAATTTATTGTATAAAACTTTGACTGTAGGAATTAGAAATTTAATCTGAAATAATTTTTCCTTGTCATGATATTGGATACATTGTTGGTTTGACTTCTAAACGGTTTATCTTTTGTTGAGTAATAATTATAGTCCAAAAAATATTTTTTTTGTGAATTATTCAATTATTATTTGTCTTTTTTACGCGTATTATTTCTAATCATAAAATTGTTTTAAGTCTTTTTTTTTATATTTTATGTGGTGTTTACAATAAAATCCTTTTTCTGTTTCAGGTATGTAAACTTTAAATAAATAAAATTTTAAGTACGCAAAATTTCGTCAGTTGCAAGTAAAAGTAAGTTAATTATTTTTTTAATTCTAAAAATGCGAATGTTTGTATGGATGGATATTAGTTAGAAGGTATCTTTAGAAAGGCTGAACGCATCTCGCCGAAATTTGGCATAATGTAGTCTGGAAGAACACATAGGTAACTAACTATTATTTTTTAACTCCACGCAAAAGAAATCGCGGTCGACTATTAACAATTGCCACAATTCGATAAAAAAGTCAATATAATTATATTATTACAGCAATTAAATAACAAGTAGTGAAAGAGATTTGAAACATACTGTATATATCTCTGTGTGTAAGAGAGAGGTACTATTTCCTAGCAGTGCGGAAGATGTGATCTAATTCCTAGGCATTACGAGTGACGCAGGCAGCGTGAAAGTGAATGTAGACCACTATCAGTGACAATAATATATTGTTTAAAAATTGTCAACTAGTTAGCTAATCAGGAAGTTTCCTTTTCAACGTTCAAACGACCAGACTCGATTTATTTAGCTTTCAGTAGTTTACGTAATAGGAACTAAGATATAATTCTTCTAAAATTTAATACAAGAAACAGATAAGAAAATTCGTTTATACATCTTTTGTCGACGTCGACTAAAAAACTTTAATAGCTTTTGTTTTCTTCCAGGCTATGTTCTACATCTATGCAAAATTTTATCAAGATCCGTTGAGCCGTTTTGAAGATACATTCTAACAAACATCCATCTATCTAAACATTCGCATTTATAATATTAGTAAGATTAATAAAACTTTTAAATATTGACCAGAGTAAGCGAGTTTTTTATATTCGGCTATTAGTTTAATTTGCTGCAATTAAACGTTTTTAATGAATTAATTTATTGAGGTAACAACATGTAGATTACAGATAAGAACAATGCTTGTATTGTATTCTTCCGTAGTTTTTGGAGCGTGATCTTAGTTTAGGACAGGGGTGTCACACCAATGCTACAATATTAAAACCACTTTGCTGTTTACAAAACACAATATGCAGTACGAAAAAAGTTCCCCTACCCTTTTAAATGTTCCTAATAATCACAAAATCTAAATTAATAAATTTTCTATAGAAAAATGACACTATGATACATGCAGGTTTGACACCCCTGTTTTAGGGCATTGTGATATTTCGTGCGTAGTCGTATTGTTGATGTTTAGAATTACATGTGTATACTCATAATATTATTTAGTTTCGTAACGATAGAGTTTTATATTCATGTTTTTTTTTTTTAATTTTATGTACAATGTATAGTATAGAATGCGGGCCTTTTGTGCACACAAAAAGTACCCCTGGCGACTGCGCTAAAAGTAAAAAAAGTTTACTAATTTTTTTTTACAACTTCCTAGATTTATTTCCAAATTTACATGTATGTATTAGTATTAATGTTCAAGAAATTAAAATAAAATTTCAAAAGTCAGTTATTTGACTTCCGTGACTCGATGATGTAACCGAATACCATCTAAATATTAGGTTACTTGTAAACGACTTTAATGCCAGTAACACACAATGAAAGCGAATTGGAAGCGAAGTTTTGAAAAAACTGAGTACAGAGGGTTTGCTCCACAATTTTTGAACGGTTCTCTGGAACAAATCAAACTCGTGCCATTTTTAGTCGACTACAAAAAGAAGCAGGTTATCAATTCGTCTGTATGTTTCTTTTTTACGTGTGTTACCGCGTAACTCCGCTCCTGGTGCTCATGTTATTTTTTTTGATCGAAACATTTTGCTTGCAGCTGTGTCCCATTTTTTTTATTTTTAAACTAACTAGCAGTTTAGTAGATTTTTATATCTAAAATCGCTTTGCTTCAGCTGTGTGCAACATACATAAATGCAAATGTATCATCACTATCGCGTTGCAATTATAGAATAGGTACGCGTTATGTTGAATTTATTGATAAACAAATCTTATGTAAGAGATAACCAGTTTGTCGGTAAAAATCCGCCGTCTTCAGGTGAAGGTCGTCTATCGAACTTTCGATTGTACACATCTGTGTTGCGACAAAACGGGTCGGTAGAAATGTTAAGTCATCGTAATGTAATTTAAAGTATGTGTTTACACAATTTACTTGATATATTAACGTTGGGAAAATGTAATTTAAATTAACATTAACACTTATTGTGGCAAGATTTTTTTATTTGAAGAGAAACAAAAAATACGCAAAAGCAAAAATAAGTTTAATGAAACTAAGTTAAAAATTATTTTATAGTGATCGTATATTTTTATAGAGTTATATGTATGGTTTACTATACAAAATGAACATAAGGGTTAATGCAATAGAAATTAATACTGGCATAAAAGATTTCTAAATAAAAAAAACCTATTGATATGAAAAATGAAACAATTTTATATATGAAAACATACCATAACAGCCTACAAAAAATGATATTAGAATAAAAATGTGAAGTTGGCATCGGAATAAAGATGAGAGACCTACTTTAATACAATAGATTTTATTCTTCAATCTTATTAATATTATAAATGCGAAAGTTTAAATAGACGGAAGGATGGATGTTTGTTTTAAGATATCTCTAGAACAGCTGTATGGAACTCGCTGAAATTTGGCATAATTATAGAACATAGTCTAGAAGAACACATAGGCCTCTAATTGTGTTTTTTAATTCCACGCGGATGAAGTCGGGGGCGATAGCCAGTTAATATATAGTCGATCAAGGTTAAATAAATTAAAACAAATAATTCCGTGTATTAAGTGACCTTGTCAGTCTCACCAGATTTTTTATTGATATAATATTGTGAAAGGCAATATACTTGAAAACAAAACTCTGATTGGATTTGTTTGATGCATTAAATCTTATATATAAAATTCTCGTGTCACAATTTTCGTTCCTATACTCCTCCGAAACGGCTTGACCGATTCTCATGAAATTTTGTGAGCATATTGAGTAGGTCTGAGAATCGGCCAACATATATTTTTCATCCCCCTAAATGTTAAGGGTAGTCCACCCCAAAATTTTTATTTTTTAGACAAACATGCGGACGGAGTGTCGGGCGACAGCTAGTTATATATAAAATGTAAATTTGGTTTACAAATATTTATGTAAAAGTTATAAAACTTTATCGTAAAAATCAACATTCCGTTAGTAAGAAACTTCGCGAAGACGTATCGTAACCCGGCTAAGTTGTAAAGCGGGTGAAGGCCGTCGAAAACACTTTCTCTGTTACATAAGCTATCCGCGCAATATCTGTAGGCCTGGCCCGGTGTGCCACGACCTTTATTGATAGGTCGGTGGCTTGTTAATTGGAGATATTAACATTACATTAAGATAAAAAAACGGCCATGACCTGTAATGACCTAGATGGGACTTCGTTCATTTCATGTCCCCCTATAAGTTATGGAGCCAAACTGAGATATAAAACTGTCTGATTAATGTGTTAACATTCCTTTTTTTAAGTCGTCCAAATACTCGGTTGAACTTTATTACTTTGGTAATTTGAGTCGTTCGTACTTTAGACCTTCAGGGCGCAAATTTTTATAGGATAAAGTTGCAAAAGAGATAGCGGCCACTTTACTTCGCCAAAATTTTTACGTTACCCCTGCCCATCGTCATCCGTATGCAAATACATCGCCATTGCCGAAAGCGGATATTTCCTTTATGCGTCCTCTCCTCTGCCAAATGCACTCATCAGACAAAACCCGGAATCACACTTGACGCCTATTTTCTGTGTGGTCGTTGCGCCGGTTAAGCCGAGTTTGTGCAACAGATTTTGTTGCTGGCTCCACTATTGTTATAGTTTTATCTAGAAAGTGTACTTCTAGGAAAAAAACAGACATAGTGATTGCGGCGGGGGACCAGCCGCACCCCCTACTAGTAAACACCCTTATATATGGACGGCTTCAGGATATTACAAAGACCTAAGTATCTAAGTGAATATCTAAGTGTATATTACACATTAAGTTCATGTTATGTAATTACATAACATGAACATTACGTGTTAGTGATAACCGGCGATGTAATGTACCGCATATTACGTGCATATTATCGCACGTTTCCATTTTATATAGCATTTATATGTTCATGATAGCTAACAACTTCACTGCACAGAATATGATTACTACGCGTGGGCAAAAACATGATACACAAGTGGAATGACGCATGTTGACTCGCAAAAAGATTTTAAAGGTTTGTTGTGCGTCTTGATTGTAATTTTTATGTTAAATTTAATTGCAATTTAATGAATACTAATGATGTTATGTTCAATTGCGTCAATAACCTTGAAAGTACTTTGAGGTAAAAGTCGATGTCTTTAACTTCTGTTTTAATATTGCGTATAAATTTATTATCTCTTTTTTTAATTACTAGCTGTCTCCCGCGACTCCGTCCGCGAGGAATTAAAAAAATACTATTGGTCGCAGCGTAATGTTATATAGCCTAAAGCCTTCCTCTATAAATGGACTATCTAACAAAAAAAGAATTTTTCAAATCGGACCAATAGGTTCCGAGATTAGCGCGTTTAAACAAACAAACAAAAATACTTTTCCGCTTTATTATATTAGTATAGATTTATTTATCATATTTTTAATATTATACATTTCAAATATAAATTGAAAAATATTAAAAAATATATTAAAAAAATATATATTTAGCATCACTGCGAAATCCCATGACTCAACCAATCAGCGGTCAGGGCTGCAGACAGGAACCTTCTCACGGTGCGCGTTACTATTTATAATTATAGATAATTTCTTCATTTTTAGGGTTCCGTACCTCATAGGAAAAAAGGGACCCTTATAGGATCAGTTTGTTGTCCGTCTGTCTGTCTGTCAATACCCTTTTTTTAACAAACCCGTTAATAAAAAATAATAATATTTGATATATAAACACGGCTAAACACTCACGTATATTCGTCCGGGGGCAGCACCGACTAGTTACGAGCCCATCGGGGGCCCTTCATCAGGATGAGTGGTACTGGTCAGTGAGCGACGGGCCGCGTCCGCGAAATAATACCACCGATGAGCTTGAAACTAGTCGGTGCCGCCAACGGACGAATATACGTGAGTGTTTAGCCGTGTTTATATATCAGTTTAGTATAATATCTCACGAAAGTTTGAATAATTTAATAATAATAATATATATTTATTTATTTTATGTAACATTAGACCGGTTAGGATTAGAAATATAATTATGATGGAACGAAACATAAAAAATAGTAATTCACTACAAATTATTCAAATAATTTATCAAAAAATATGAACATATTTATTGAGAAATGTAAAACTGGGTTTCAATTGACACCTTTGATTCTTATATTTATGCTAATAATATAAATAATGTAGGCATATAAAGGTTTTGTAACCATTTGACAGTTTTCGTTATTTCATGTACAGGTTTCTTAATTTTAAAACATATTCAGTTCACGGTCATCAAGCAATTATTTTTATGTTTAATATATATGGACTGACATTTAACTATTTATTTTAAGTACAATTTTTTATTTTTTTAAAGTTTATTCGTAAAAGCTCTGGATAACTGGCTGAATATTTACCATCGGTTTCTGAGACTAAAATCTCTGTATAAAACATATTGTCATTCCCTGTCATTATCTTTGACAAAACATATGAGATAACCCACCGTTAGAGTAGTTTTAAATCGATTAAATCAATCGTTTTGATATTTTTTAAATTAATAAATTAACACATTAACTCGTGCTAAAGTTTGATCGAGAAAATACTTAGTAGGGGAGACCAACCGAAGAATTTTGGTTTATTAGCGTGGCAGCTGGACTTCCCCTACTACATCAAACATTTCAAATATAACAATGTTAAAACCGCTTGCTGTGAAATTATTTGACAAACATGTATACAATCAAATAAAAAGTGTGATCGTTTACCTGACGCTTAGTAAAAAGATTGGCAATGGTCAAGGTTTTCCACTTTTTATAAGCAAAAAGTAATACAGATTTCGGTCAGTTTTAGTATGTTCCGGTCTGTTGGGCCAATTTTATTGCAACTTGGACGATGAGATTACCGATGTTTGCATTTCAAAACGTAACCATGGTAACACGTTATATAATTGTTACGACATCGTCTAGCTAACTCAGACTTAACACTAACCTAATTAGTGATAGATATTATACAAAGACGTCATGATCAATTCGAATTTAAGAACTGACAATAACTACGTTACGACTATGATAAGTCACGTGATTGTCGCGCGTCAGTTCTATACATTTTTGAAATTCGTTATGGAATTGCTTCGAAGCAAATGCACTTTATCTAGCCCAGTCTTTCCCAAAGTGGGCGATAACGCCCTCTTGTGGACGCTACAGGTCTCAAGTTGTGGGTTATAGTAAAAGTTTCGTTTAGAATTCTCCGTTAATACACATATAGGTCACAATAATTAATTAATTTAATTTGAAGTTATAGTGGTTTTTGAATATGTGAAAATATGGGGGCGCTAAAAATATTTATTCTCAAAATGGGCAGTAGACAAAATAAGTTTGGGAACCACTGGTCTAGCCCCACCCCTCCAGGCTGTCTATGCATGGTTTACGTGGATAGATCAGATTAACCGTGAGTTTCCAAGACCAAAATCTGCGATTAAAACATATTGTTTTCTCTTTTGTCAACGATAATGACATGGATGACTATATGATTTATACAGAGATATTGGTCTCAGAAACCTGCGGTAAAATTTATTAAACATTACTGTTATTCTCTGGTTTTCTTACTTTTATGAATGTTGTACTACAAAAACAGCGTAAGATAATATTAGACTATTCAATATTTGTCTATAAATTGAATGTTTCAAATGCTCTTTAAAATTTTGGATTATAAAATATGGATGGTCAAATGAGAATTACGCGCCACAGCTGACGTAGTCGCATTTCTGATTGGTTCCACTTTCAACCTCTGTGTCGGTACCGTCTTCACGGTTTTCTTTCGATTATTGATTTGATACGTTACACTTATTTATTTTGATGCTGGTGTTTGTTCAGATTGACTCGCAGGTATAGACGCGGATGAGATCTCGGGGGCACTATGAACAAGCCCGTCACTAAGGGACAGAACACATAAACATAGAACAAAAGAATAAAATTCAGTCTATTCTTTCTTCATAAGGTTTGTTTTCTATGTTTAAAATGACAATTGTTATCACCAAGATTGTTGTCTCTGTTTTTTGTAAGAGAATGTAAGGGATGAAAATATGTGTCAATCCAGTCATTACAGTCGAAATTTTCAGTAAGTTTCAAATAGCGCCTCAATCGCGTCGAACATAAAGTTTTTTTTTATATATCATAAAGTGACAAACGAGCTATTGGCCAGTTGAATATGCCGAAATAGATAACTGTTGACTATATACAGAAGTTGCTGATGCGATGCCTTAATAATGACACTATTCTGCGAATAAAAAGACAAAGTCAAACGGTGCATGGCTCAACCTTTAATGGTATGTTACGTCAGTTACAATGAAAAAGGTCCGTTGAACGCACTCTAGTTGTATTGCCAATGCACATCGTTGGGTAACCCTCAACATGAATACAATCGCCCACTGTTTGCTCTCATATCTTCCGCAAGAGTGGATACTGCTAAATTGAATGATGACTTTATTGTAAGTAAAAAACACAATAATTCACTTTAAGTCAGTGAAAGACTCGATGTAAATTTCGTCATCAAAACGTTATTTCATTTTGAAACGTTTAACTAATTAACATGATTCGTTTCGTTGTATATTCTGTTCTGTTACAGTCAAACTTAACAATAGACGCGAGTTTGTGTATTGTAAAATGGATACAACGTAACTAACGGCTTTTCGTCATGCAAATGAAATAATACTTAACACCTTTATGTCTCTGACTACGTAATATGTTTGTATTTACATTTTTTTTCGTCTTGAACATATGTGTATTTCCTAAGTCAATGCATTTAGTTCATAAGATGGTTTAAACGTTTCTTAAATCGACAATTTCGCGACCCCAAATAACTATCGTTTTTCATACGGCTTTCAAACCCTATCCTAAAAGCGTCACCTTAAATGTCTAGCCGTGGGCTTTTGAGACCATAGTTTCTGAATAAAATGAACAGTCATCCGGGAATTTTGGAATCAAAAAACCATGGTAGATCAAACAAATTTGATAAAATTTCTTGATGACGTTGTTAAAATACGTGTTGGAAATTAAATACCTTTATTATACTATTATGTATTTAATTAATAACTTTAAAACGATACCAACATTAATGAAGAAATTGAATAAAATATTTTTTTAATAATGTTTTGCTTTCGCTTTCATTATGATAAGTTATATTTGACTATAGATCTTTTTTATAATCTATGTTTATAATTTTCTGTACAAATTACTATTTTGACTATCTTGTATTTGGACAGCGGTCGTTCGTTTTAAAAAGTCTTCAAAGAAACTCAGTCATGGCCATTTTTAATGTATATTAAGTATGCGTTGAGAAATGCATAACCTAATCTCGATGTAACGCGAGAATAGAACGACATTTTATAAAATTCGCCATTTTGTAACTATTACAAATAAGCCCGCCGGCGCGTGTTTACCAACATGATAAAATGCTAACGTGTTTACTGTTTACCAACACGTTAAGTCAGCTGGTTTTATGCGTGTTCTAGTAACTGGAGTGTTCGAATGCAGTAACATTTGTATTTATAGGGTGTTTTGTTTTGGTGTGGGAATTTTACATTATTAATATTATAAATGCGAATGTATGGATGTATGTTAGCAGGTATCTCCAGAACGGCTGCATGGATTTGACATAGATGACATAATCTGCAAGAACACAGACTACTATTTTTTTTTTAAATTTCGAACAGACGGAGTCGTGGTCGACAGCTATAGACTATAAAATCATTAATTTGTTTTTCAAATAACTCTTTTGGAGAACAAATTAAAATTATTAACAGATGTAATTGAAGCTATTGTACTATTTGCGAGTGTCGATTTAACTTTTGACGCACTTACATGATCTAAATTGTTTTGTTTATTGATTGTAAGACCGGATGTTGTTTGTTATTTAGTCTGACATAGTTCAATTGAGGTCCTTGTCATTTAAACTCATTAGGAGAATAGATTAAAATGTTCTATGTTATGTAAACTTTTTGAAAAGAGATTGTGAATGGGATAAATATTGCATCATCAGAAGATGAGTTGCATTTAGTACCGACAATGAATAACGAGACGAACATTGCAAGAGGAAAGTGACAGCGTGAATAGACTATTTGAAACTGCGAACGTTTGGATGGATGAATGGATGGATGTTTGTTTAAAGGTATTTCCAGAACGGCTGAACGGAGCTCGCTGAAATTTGACATAGATGAAGAACATAGTCTGGAAGAGGACATAAGCTACTACGTAAGTACTTTTTAAGTTCCTCGCGGACGGAGTCGCGGACGACAGCTAATTCTGTCATGATATGAATTGCATTTGATCAAGTATCAATAGGTCATTAGTTGGTATATAATTAGTAATTTCGTCATAACATTATATAAGGCTAGCGGCACTAATAACCACCGGTTTCAGACCTCATTATATAGAGACCTTGACACGTGAAATTTATCTATGACTTTTTTGATGCAAGTATACGGCGCCTAATTTAAATTGTTCACCAATGAACTAATATAATGAGTATAATAAATATTTTTTTGTAGTTCGTCTTTTGTTTATTTTTCAATTTTTTATCATTACGTTCTTTTTTTAAATTATGTTTTAATTAAAACTATTTTTTTATAGGAATGTTTTTGAGAACATCCTTTAAACTCTTTTAACTATTAAAGTAACATGTTACACTCTTTTAAGATTAGTTTTTAAATGTCAATTGCTTTAAAAATTAATGGTACACAATTTCAGTTCTTAAAATACGATAAGATAGTTTATTGCATCTGTGATTTTACTAGCTGTCGCACGCGACGCCATCCGCGCTGTTTAAAAAAAAACTCAATCATTAACCTGAGTCTTCTTCCAGACTATGTCCTACATTTATGCCAAATTTTATCGAGATGTATACAGCCGTTTGCGAGTTACCTTCAAACAAACATCATTCCATCCATCCAAACATTCGCATTTATAATATAAGTAAGATAGCGTATTTTAGTTTAAAGTTAGTACATATTACGTGTCAATAGATACAAGGAAACTTACTTTCATGGCTGTAGTTCACCGCTTACACAACGCACTGCACCAAAACACTTTATACGTATAATGTTCTATTTTTATTATTAAATTACTATTCATTCGAGTTTTGTATAATGCGTATATAACCACTCATGACACAACACTTTCAAAATTGTCGATATGTTTGATATTCGTCTTTTTGATGCACGTCTCTAACGTTTTCACCAACATCGATTACACTGATGACAAATCGATTTTTTTTATTTCTTTTTAATAAAAAGGGCTGTCAATTTATTAATTGACAGTCTTTTTTATTGCCATTGAATATGGAAATTAAAAAAAAATCCTGCAGTATGTTTCTAACGACTTACTAAACATATTATGCGTAGATTTAATCACTGTTTTATAATTAAATGATTAAAGATCATTGTAATTTTGTTATTACGGTATGTTATTGATTATTGTTATTAATATTGTATTACAATAACAATCAGCGATAAGTGCAACAGCTTTACAAATTGCAGTGTTATCTAATCTAGTACATAATAGTGCTTAAATAGTTATCGACCCGGACTTTAAAAGACGTAACTCATTAAAAATAAATACAATGAAACTATTTGTCTAAATTTAAAGATGCTTTTTGGTGTACACATGAGCAAATAAACGTATGTGATTTTACAAAAAAAATCTTTTTTTCTGGAATATTTTAACAATTTTATGCTTATAAAATACCATTAAAATATTGGCAACAAAACACAATAATTTGTAAAAAAAAACAAATTTTGAAATGAAAAATAATTTTTGAATTAAGAACATTGATTTTTTTTTAAATGAACGTTAAAATAAATTCAAATGTAACGGACGTTCTATTCTTTTGCGGCTCGGAAGGTTCGCGGCAACGCGATACGACTCCGCGGTTTCGACTGACACCGGCCGGTCGTGGTGGTGCAACCCTCCCCACGCTGACAGCGTAATATGTTACGGCCACGGCCTTATGTGGGTCGACTTTTTCGGACAGGGTTAGCGTGCCGTGTGCTCTACCGATTGCGTAGGATGCGGCAATAGTTAGGGCTGTCGATCTTTTGATATTGAGCCGTGGTGTTATAAATTTTTTGTAATCTAAAGGAAGTTTAATAGGGTT
Source organism: Papilio xuthus (assembly GCF_000836235.2). Taxonomy (NCBI): domain Eukaryota; kingdom Metazoa; phylum Arthropoda; class Insecta; order Lepidoptera; family Papilionidae; genus Papilio; species Papilio xuthus. The sequence continues at coordinate 1,477,014 of NW_013530970.1, read as the reverse complement.
GTCGATTCATTGTACAGTTCTAACTTTTTTTGTTATCATGTTTGGTACTTATAAAAAGTTAACGACTCGGCATTAGAAGTTAAGGAGAACGTGATAAAGAAGGATACACAGAATGTTTTGGTAGTCTAAGGTTAGGTTAAAAAAAAGTTTGACTAAAAAAAAAGAAGTTACGATGAGGTTGTATTCTTTTGTTAATTGGCGATTTATGAGATAAAATTATGTTAACTAATTGTCGCTTAACTCTAGCAATGTTTGCAGATTTCTCTTAATTTTATCCAGTTTTGTGCTACATCGTTTAATAGTGAAACTCTTCTACGGGTAATCGTAGGTTATTATTTGAATTACCATATAAATGACAATGTAAATTTAAAAATCTCGCCTCGAAACACGTAATAATTACGACACACATACATATTGATGCACGTAGTCTCCATCGTCCTAAATCCTATGATTGTGAAACATATCGCCCGCATATTGGGTGATACATGCTTCCTGACACGTACGTATGATTTCTATATGTTTGACAACCGTACAGACCAACAAAAATAATATCAAGGTCTTTGATTTCTAGACTATGCCAATATATGCCACACAGAAGACAAGCGTCAAGTGGAAGTAATTTGCGTTTCGTCTGATGATTGTGCGTACTGGAGGCCTCATTTTAGTCCCTTTTTGTATAAGAAAAGGGTACAGGAAAATTATTTGACACAGGAGGGGACACATAGCAAGGGGATACTCTTTCTATATATCCTCTCAAAGGTAGGCAACGCATCTGTAATTGCGGATACCTAAGGGCAGCGACTGCTTCGCTATTTCGGCGAACTTATATGGCTGCTCGCCGGCCACCTTATGGTATTAAAAAAGATTCAATTGTTTTATTTTAATTATCCAATTTTTGAATTTTATGGCAATAGTGGTGACTGCAATGTCGAAGAAAATTTCAAATTAGTATGCGTTGTGTTATGTTTACGGGAAGGACAGGAAATGGCAAGTTAAAAGTGAGACAAAGCACGACTTGGAAGGTTTCATTCAATTAGAATATTTAAGACAACTGAATTCTTCTTCCCTACCTTTTCTTACTATTTTCTTATTCTTTATTTCCTCGTTTCTTTTGTTTTCCTTATTCAGTATTATAATGTAAAAAATGTCGTCCTTATTTAAGATAGATTCGAGTGACTCTACTAATTCATTTTAAATGAGCTTTAAAATGTAGAATTTTATGTCTTTAAACTAATTAAATCAACTTCCGCCGGCAAGAAAGTGTGTCAAAGCTGACAGTGAGGAAGCGAATTCACTTTCATCCAGAAAACGAAAGTGCCCACGCGCGGGGATACAATGCAACGCTTACGTCAACAGTTTGCAAAGCTTTCCGACTCTTACTTTTTTATAGGTTTGTTTTAAAAATGATAGGCGTAAGAAAGGAGTGAATTTGTATGACCTACCTGTCGCCCGCGACTCCCGTTATGCGGCATTAAAAAAGATTAAGTAGCCTATGTGTTCCAAAATTCAGCGAGATCCATGCACCTCTTCTGGATATACCTTTGAATAAATATCCATCCATTCATCCATCCATCTAAGCATTCGCATTAATAATATTAGTAAGATTATATATACGACTGATACAGATTTAAAAGTACTAAATACTTTGCCGATCACGCACAAAGAAATTGCATGAAGATTATGCCTATGTCCTTAGTTGTATTTGGAACTAGCTGTCGCCCGCGACTCCGTCCGCGGGGATATATAAAAAACTTAATTAGTGTAGCCCATCCATCCATCCACATCACATCCATCTAAACATTCGCATTTATAATATTAGTAAGTTAAATAAAAAGCAGCTCTTCAAGGCATAAATTAAAAAAAAGGAATAAGTAGTATCCTATGTCCGTCTCCTGACTCTAAGCTACCTCCTCACCAATTTTCAGCCATTTCAGTAAAGCCGTTCTTGAGTTGTACATAGTGTAACTAACACGACTTTCTTTTATATATATAGATAGATGAGATCTAGACAAACTAAGACTAGTGTTTGCCGATCATTTGCGTACAATCATTACCTAATGAGTCACTTTGACACAAGTTACGCGTCTCGATTGCGTCTAGCGTCAAATGTGACGAAACTATTCCGTCAAATGTGACGGAATACGTTATAACAATGGGGTTCTACTGTTTCACACAATATGGTTAAGCATCTGATCGAAACGTTAGTGGAAATTTAAACTAACTTTTCTCGGTTGAATGTAAAAATATGAGTTGATAAGTCTGGTTATTTAATCAAAGATTTATATCGTTATTACGAATCGATTGATTGAATTTCGAAATACGAATACTGGGTGTATTCGAAATTCAAATATGCAGTTTTATACAAAGCAAAGATGGCAACTGGTATTTTAAATCAATTTTCATCACACGCTATTACAATAATCGATTAAACGGCTCGATTTTGTCAAGAGCGCGCTTTTCATTGATTTTTTTCTTATCGATAGTGGTGCAATCGAGTTGAATTTTACTCGATTATATAAAAGGTGTACGTGAGTCGCGCACTGTTGACTCCGATGTGAAACTGTTCCTTCCCTCCAGGTACGCAATGCCGTGTGAGAGGAATTTTAATGGAGAACAAAGATATGCGTCAGAAATTATACTATCCATGCGAAAAGAGTTACATATATAAGATTCTTTGAGATACTCTTTTCGTCTTATTACTCAGACTCGTATGTCCGCGTTTCAAGTATGTTTAGGCATTGTTCCGTGAGATTTTTTATGTGGGAAACATCGTTTAATGTCTTTTGAATTTAACTTTCCTGATCTATTTTTAAATCCCTTCTCGATTAGAGATATTAGAGAAATCTCTAATTTATCGTATAGATTTTAATACTCTTCAATATAAAACTTAATTGGAAAGTTTGAATATGTAGTAAATCCTACTTTGTTGATACCACCATTCCATCATCCATAAAAATCAACAACTGTTTTTCGTCCGACTTTGTTCGGGCGTAATTAAACAAAAACGTGTTAAGCAACCCGTGTTCTTCCAGACAATGACACATACAGCCGTTCTGGAGTTACCTTCTAACAAACATTCACCCATACTGTTAGGAAGAAAATCCGACACTGTGCCGATATACTGGCGCAACACTAGTCTTACTAAAATGTCGACGTTTATGTTCCCTCATTAATCATTCTGACATTTGACTTTGTAATGAAAGCGCGCCATTCGCACCAAAGGATTCTAACTAATAATGTCTAAATTTTCAAACATTTATAAATATAATATTATAATAGTAAAATAATTATACACCCTCTCTCAATGCTCTCAAGTAGAGTATACTTATGGTCCTCTGTATACGATGCAATGATATCACAGTACTGTAGAGTTAGTCTGCGTTGCGGCTTATGTAAGCCAAGGAAGTGCATAGTCGATTGCATCTCAAACCTGTCTGTTGCATGCGGCAATTACTGATGTACTAGCGCAGTACTGATACTAAACAGCCTATCAGTCTATTCATGTAATACGGTAAGCAACTTACGTGTTATCATTGTGTAATATTAACAAAATTAAATTATTATTTGAAAAACAAATGGGTATTTGTGACTGAACGCACTAAGTCAGGGTAGAGACTCGACTAATTGTGACTGTACCATACAGTCATAATTAGTTTTGTCCCTAGTTTGGTAAGCAACTCATATGTTATGTCATCATCATCAGCCTATACTAGTCCACTGCTGGACATAGGCCTCTCCCATGGCACGCCACTGAGCACGATCCTCGGCCACTCTCATCCAGCTCTTGCCAGCTGCCCTGCGAAGATCTTCGCTCCACCGAGTCTGAGGACGTCCTACACTACGTTTGCCGACCCGTGGTCTCCATTCAAGAACTCGTCTACACCGACGGTTATCGGTTTTTCGGGTTATATGGCCGGTCTATATATGTTATGTATTATTGTGTAATACTAACAAAAGTAATGACCATTACTGTGTCTAATAATACTTAACTTGAATAACACTCATTAGTGACTGAACTCCGTTGATACATTTCGAAATATCTTAATAGTTTAGACGGATGGATGAATGTTTGTTCGAAGGTATCAACGGATATTGATGATATTTGACTCAGATGTAGAACATGGAAGAACTGTGCTATTTATGAACCTTTTTTTATTCCGTGCTAACGGAGTCAAGTCGACAGCTACTTTTTTTTGCTAACTTGTTATTGTACTAAATCTTAATAACTATTAACGAAAACAGGCTTTATGGTCCATTTATTGGAATGAAACGTTTCTACAAATCATTTTTTTGGCAAAACCACTTGTTTTTATGCTCGTTGGTCTGCATCAGAGCATATCATGATGTTATGAGCTACGAGTCTTGCATTCTGGAAAGGCATACGTTTTGTAACGTTATTCAATGAATGTTCACATTTAGTTACTACTATATAATGCAATTTCAACTAACTAGAGTGGCGCATCGACCCAAAGTGGTCCTTTTTTCAGAAAGGAATGTTTAATACATACTCTGCGACCCAAGGAGGACGCGGTAGGGATGTGGTATTCTCTTCCGGATGGTAAGCATACCCACTAAACCCCGCTGTGCCTCCTACGCATGGTGGCGAGGGCACAGGCACGCTTGCGCTTTCGTCCGCGACCTCGTTGGATCCAAAGTGGTTCTGACAATATGAGTCTCCAACTATCTTTTTAAGAATAGTTACTATCTATATATTATACATATAAATATAATTGTAGCGTCTGTATGTTATATCTAAAAAAATATTTTGTACATACAATATCTATTCTGTAGACACGGGGAACGGTCGATGTAAAACAGCGCCATCTAACGTGATATGCTGAAATTAAATGCTTAGAAAGTTTTCTTTTTGACCACAGATAGCTTTCTTTTCGGAGTGTACACGTCTTTTAAACTAGATGGCGGTATATGTACGAATTTCTTAATAACATTTTGATCGTCAGCAAAATCGTCATGTTCTTAATTTTAAATAATTCATATTCTTAATGATCTAAATAAATATTATTTTTTTAATATCAAAAGGAAATTTTATTGGTCGAACGATATAATAAAACAAATTATAAATAACACAAATATATTCTTATATATTTTGTACAAATTTAAAATTAACGAGTAACCGTATAATTATAATTAAAGTATTCATCACTAGCGAATGTCTATTGATGTAGTCATGTTAACTCCAAATGACTATACATTTAGAATCGAACTTACACACTAGAAGTTATTTAAATATTTACATTTACATACTTAAATAAATTTGTTTACAGTCAACAACTTACAAGTATTTTGAGAAAAATAGTTTTTTACTTTGACTAATTTTACAAACGCGTCAATTTTGTCACAACACAAGCCAGTCTTCTTTGATCATATCTGACGCCTTTTCGCCTATCATAATTACGGGAGCATTAGGATTACCACTAATAATAGTTGGCATGATGCTCGCGTCAACCACACGTAAATTGGCAACGCCATGGACTCTCAATCTGGGATCAACTACCGCATCACGATCGTGTTTTGGTCCCATTTTACATGTTCCAGTCGGATGGTAAATTGTAAACGTAAAATGTTTTAAACTACATTCCCAGTATTCATCACTAAAAAGAGTAAGGTGCGCACAACCTGGCATTGGAATGTTATGAGGTCGAGACCCATATTTCTGGAATGCCGTCGTATTAGATAGCGCAAAAGCTATCTTTATACCCTCTGTTAGAACTTGAATATCTTCCTTGTAAGCAAAATAATTGGGCTCTATCGACGGTGGATGGAATGGATTTTTGCTCTTAAGCTTCACCCAACCCGAGCTTTTTGGCCGCAATAGGAGAGGTAGTATGGTCCAAGTCTCCGCGTTTTCTATAGGTTTGTATACAGTGTTATAAACCCTATCACGTAAATTCAAAATCTTTCTGATCTGTTCACCGCCATCAGAGTTCACTGAACTTGGAGCGAAATGAAACTGTATATCCGGCCAATTGCCCGACGGTGGGGCGTACTTAGTATTTACAAAGGCCAGCCCCTCCACGCCTTGTGTAGTCATTGGACCTTTTTCATATAATATGTAGTTCATTGCAACCGCGAACGTTTGAAAACGGTCCTTTTTGAAAGTCACCGGTTTATTGACGACGAACGTTAAACCGCCCAGTCCGACATGATCTTGCAAATTATGACCGACTTTTAGATTTGCGATGAGTGGTATTCCGTGCTCTCTCAAATGATCTGCGGGCCCGATGCCGCTCAGCATCAGCAGCTTTGGTGTAGCCAGAGCGCCAGCGGACATTATAACCTCTCTCTTTATGCGTACCTTCTGTCGTTCACCGTTTCGAACAAATTCCACGCCGTAAGCTTGTTTCTTAGCGGGATTGATTAAAATCCTTGTTACTTGCGCTCCTAGAGCGATGTGCAGGTTACTTCGCTGACGGACCGGTCGGAGAAACGCTTTAGCCGTGCTACATCGGCTGCCACGGCGCATGGTCGCTTGGGTCAACATAAAACCGGTTTGTTTCGCACCGTTTATATCACGAAATTCGTAACCCAGTTCCATACCGCCTTTGAGAAAAGTTATTGACAGAGGTGTACGCCACGGAGCTTCCTGTACTGTTAAGTATCCTCCGGTCGAATGGTATGGAGTATCGGCAAGATATGGGTTTCGATTATCTTCGGACTTTAAGAAATACGGTAGAACTTGATCGTACGACCATCCGGGATTACCTAGCGCTTCCCACAAATCGTAGTCGTTTCGATTTCCTCTAACATAAACCATAGCATTGAGGACGCTACAACCGCCGAGAACCTTGCCGCGCGGCCAGTTACATCGGTCGCCGTTCATAGCGAGGCAGTAGGAGCGGTTGTTGGAAGGCGTTGTTTGGAACTTCCAATCCATGTCGGAGAGTTGTGTGTAACCGGCCAGCGCAGGGATGTCGGAGATCTCGCTCTCATCCTGTCCTGCCTCGAGCAGCAGCACGGTCCAGTTGCCGATTTCTGACAGTCGCGAGGCAACAACCGCGCCTGCCGATCCGCCGCCCACTATCACAAAGTCGTAAATCGGCATTATCTGAAATCAAATATAAAATTTCACAAGGGAAAGATTTAGCGTGCAAATCGCAAAACACGTACACTTTGTAAGGTCATCGTGATTACACTATTAACTCTGAAAAAGGTGTACACGACCGCTTTAGAGATTAAGGTTTTTGAAATTTTTACTCAATGTTCAAGCTTGTAGCCCGAGATCAAGTGAAGGTCAAAAAAATTACAGTATATTTTCTACACTTTCAACAAAATTTATTTAACATTTAACTAATTGGTTCAATCGCTGCGCAAGAAAATAACGCTCTAAAATGTTAGATGCATCTTTTTCTCATGTAAAAATGATTAGAAGTTCAGGATAAAGGCGAGATTAGATTACGACTTTGGTTATACCTAATCCCATCTATACTTATGGTAAATCCGTCAAACAATGTGTAATGTACTTACAGCATTGATGTCCGTGATGTATGACTCCGGATCGTATTGCTGGTATCTGAAGTACGTGATCCCAAGTGCCAGGAGTGGTATCAGGCCCAGCACGGTGATAGGCGAGGGCGCTAAGCTCGCGAGCGCTCCGGCCGCCTCCATCCTCACCTTCCAAATTCATCTACTAACTAACTATATACAACTTATACTATACTCCGCTTACTAAATCCAGCCCTCTATCTTCGATCTTTGCTCGTTTTCAGACAGAATCTTAGGCGTGTAGTTTCGTATTCCGGCTTTCTTTTGCGTCGGCCCGGCTTTAAGTTTAGCTTTCTCTGTGTCGTTGAGGTAGCCTTTTAGGCGAGCACTTTTTATTTCCTCGTCGTTGACCTCAAATAATTGCACCTGGAAAGATAAATTATAGCTATACAGTGATTTGTTAAGAATCGTTTTTTAAAATGATTATAGGTATTGTATTATTTTTTAGGGTTCCGGATCTCGAAAGGAAAAAACCGAACCATTTATTATGTTCTAAACAAAACCTATATTTTCGATATTGAATAATTATAATAAACGATAGAAGAATGTTATATCTTATTGTATGTAAACATACAGATTATATCATAGTTTTTATTGTCAAAATACAAGCTTACAAAACTTACAACTTTTTAAATTTAAATTAAAAAGTCGTCTTACCTTGTAGCGTTTTTCTTTAGGTATTTTTACTGGCTTGTACAATTCCTTGTTGACGTCTCTGTAATGATCGTTCTTGTACAAGGACGTACAATAATAGTCGCTTTTAGACGACCTATCAGATCTGAAGTCGTAAGCGCTTGATCCACTTCTGTACCCGCTGCTTTCGTTTGAAGAGTCACTGTTGCTGTCAGGGCTTCGTCGGGCCTTGTATCTTTTATATTCGTCGCAATTGGCTCGACTGTCGGACTTGGGCCGGACTGGATCGTCTATTTTGTCGGCGTATCGCCTCACTTGAGCGCCGCGGTGTGCGACGTAGGATTGCTCTTGGCCCATGTTGGGAAGTTCGGCATCAACCCGCTAATCGAAGTTTTGTGTCTAGAAATATTGAAATTTCCAAATTAATTAGTAATTCTTTATTTATTTTTTGTCTGTGGTGGAAGGTCGCAAAGGCAGGTTCAACTAATGTTATACGCGACGGATAAAAGTATTATAGTAATTTTTTGTATGTATACTTTTATCATTATAAATGTTTGATAGTTATTACATATTAATTTACTCATTTTAGTGCCATACACAACTATGGTTATGTATCTAGTTTCAGACATTATTAGTTAAATCCTTTGGCGCTAATGGCGCGCTTTCATTACAAAGTCAAGTGTCAGAACGATTAGTGAGGGGACATAAACGTCGACATTTTAGTAAGGCTAGTGCTGCGCCAGTACACCGGAACAGCGTCGGATTATCTTCCTAATAGTAGTATTAAAGAAATATTAATTAATCGATTTAATTGTAATAAAAGTTGGCCAAAAACAGCGTCAGTTAATTCGACATACAAATCTGCGATAGTTGATTTGTATGCGAGCGGAGTTGAATCACAAGGAATCATATCCCATATCATCACTCGCTGTTCAGTCGAGTCAGTTAAGACCCTCCTGATGGCAACGAGAATTTCAGTACAGGAAAGTATAGTACTACGAGGGGCGGACAAACGATAGTATGAATTTAAACCGAGCAGCGCCATCTATACGCAAGTAGCGGTACTTAGGACGTTACGACGGTCAATGACCTTGGCCTTGCTTACCGTTAATAGTAACAGATAAGTTGTCTCCATTCATTGGAAATGTGTACGTAAACAGCTGTCTTTAATTCTTTTGTAAGTAATCTGTTATACATTTATGAAAATGTTTCTAACCTTTTTATACGTTTGATATTATTCAGCTCATTTGTTTTTTATTGATGTAAATTTTTTCGTACTAAAGGTACGTGTACATTCTCCCTTAGTGAGCAATAAAAGACTCTGAGTGTGGCAATAGGAGTTAAGTTTTCTGGGTTATCACTTATGACAACATTGCATCGGAGAAAGGTCGACAAAATGATGCGAATTGTCCGCTAATTTTGCTGTTGTAACTTTCACTTTCTTTTCTAAATATCTTTATAATGCTTTATTTTTAGCTTTGAATTAAAGTAATATAGTATAGACGTATTACTCTTGAAATAGCTTTTTTTAGCTTGGAATAGCTAGCTGTCGCGTCCGACTGCGTTCTCGAGGAACTAAAAAACGCTTAATTAGTAGCCTATGTGTGTATTCTAGACTATGTTCTAGGTACATGTATGCCATATTTCATCGAGAATTACTAAGCCGTTCTGGAGATAAATTCTAACAAACATCCATCTATCTAAACATTCCCATTTATAATATTAGTAAGAAGTCATCATCATCATCATCAGCTCACAATACGAATCCACTGAGTCCCTCGAAGCCTAATTTTAGGGTGATTAGGCCAAAGTCAACCACGCTGGCCTAGTGCGGGTTGGTTGACTTCACAGATATTTTTGAATTTCTTAGATATGTGCAGGTTGCATCGCGTTGTTTTCCTTCACCGTAAGAACGTCGGATAAATGAACATATATAAATCGGAAAGTAAAAAGTAAGATTATCGACATCACAGGGAAACGAAGAGCTGGCAGCTACCTCGGACAAAGAATTAGTATAGCTATTCAAAGGGGGAACGCTGCCAGTATCTTCGGAACCTTCCCTAAAGGGACTCCTTTCAATAATATAAATATAGCATTTATTTTACATTGACATCTTATTGACATTAACAGACATACTAAATTTAAAAATACAATTTTTTCCTTTTTTATCGCTAATGTCAGTTAACATGTAACCTCCTTTAACAATTTTAGTTAATTAATCGTTTTTAATATTTTATTTAATATTATAGATTGAAGTAAGATTAGTATATACAGTTGTTTGTATGCACATTTGTAAGTTAACTTGTATAAGAAGTAATCATTCATTGAAGCATTGAATAAAACGCGTAACTAATTGTATAAGGCGCCGTGAAGACGTTACGAATGTCTGCTTTCATATAATACATTACTGGACATAGACATTAAAACAATGTCTGTATTAACAAGCAGAATTGTTTAAAAATGTTCCAAGCTTGGTGAAAGAGACTGTTTGTACAATTTTGGGATGACCATCAAGCTTACCTAACATCAGCTGGGATTGTGATCAAACGCTAGTTTATTCAATATAAAAAAATCATTATAAGCTTGAGTTCGTCCACTCTCCCATCGATTACCACATTGCCCAATCCTGTCCACTCTAGCAACCATGACTAGAACATAGTCTGGAAGAACATATAGGCTACATATTAAGTTTTTTTAATTCCGTGCGGACGGAATCGCGGAGTAGTTTTTTCTAACTAAAGTTGGGTTTACTGGTTATAGTAAACCCAAGTAAATAAGTAGACAACTTTGTACTTTCCTGTTAATTGGTTATATAGACTTTGTTTCTTACATTACGGAACGTTTCACTTGAATTGTGTAAGTATTCGCGAGTTCTTGTTAATATACACTTATGATATAACATAGTCGTTTTTAGAAATGCACTAAATGAAATATGACGAGACCGAAAGTTTTATATTAATAGATATAAAAATATATACTATACTAGCTCTCGACCGCGACTTTGTCCGCGTGGAATGAAAAAAAACATATAATAGTTTCTGTAAATTATTCGATTTTTTTCTCAACTTTTAAACCTTCCCTAGACCTCCATGAACATTTCAAGACCAAGATGGTACGGACGGACGGCGAGACTAACGAACTGCAATTTATATTTATTTATCTCGAGCCTTTATACTTTTTGATAAAGATTCTCTAATTACTCAATATTCTTTAAATCTTATTTCTTGCTCTTATGCTCTTTCGATTTTCCTATAAAATATTGCTTAAGTTTTTAGAAGAGTCCAAAAAGGAAAATCGCAATTACCATGTAATTAAATAATAGAATAAGGTAAAAAAAGGAACTCACTATTGTAATTTAGAGATATTAGCACAGATCAAAAGTTTGTATTTTTTCGTTTGTTCTAAAAATAGAAAGTAATATTAACTCTACCTTGACATTTTTTATTTTATAGTCGTACTGCAATTTTAAGATCGTCATGCAATTGACTACTTACACGTTATTGACCTTTGTAATGAATAGGCATTGCGGGGAAACATCGTATCCGAACCGCGGGAAAATCCCTTGAAACTGATGACCCGAGACTAATAATTTATTAGTAATCAAATATACTGAGTTCTTGTAAACAAAAGAGTAATGAGAATGAATGTGGATGAATACTTTTAGACATATTATAAAGCGGAAGAGTTTGTTTGTTTAAACGCGCTAATCTCAGGAACTACTGATCCGATTTGAAAAAATCTTTTTTTGTTGGATAGTCCATTTATAGAGGAAGGCTTTAGGCTATATAACATTACGCTGCGACCAATAGTTTTTTTTTAATTCCGCGCGGACGGAGTCGCGGGCAACAGCTAGTTGTAGTAGTACATTGCCAACCCTCAACACAAATGCAGGTTAATGATGATTGAGTAATTGACACTTTGTTTTTCTAAAAGTTGATACAAGGCTTAGTTCGAGTAAATTTTATTAACATTGCTAATTCAGTTCAGGATATAGACGACAATTTGACTAATGTTTTTTGTAAGATATTCATGAATTTTATAATAAATTTAAAAATTTATATCTAATTATTTTGAAGTAATTTTATGCTTAATCTTTTTATTTGTACACCGAAAAGATATCATAGCTTTTAGGTTAATGGTGTTGAGAAACGGTCGAAAACGCTACCAACATAACCGGTCAGTTGTTTGCACACAACCAAGTTGCTCGATGACGACTCTACAATTTTGCAACTTTATATCTCGCAATTCGTATTCTGTTAAAACTTCTGGTAGATTTTTATACACGAACACTGTGTTAAGTAAAATGTTTCAACTATTTCTTTGGTAACATTTTTACACAGTCAAAGAATTAAATTTGTGACCCACTTAACAATTAATAACGTACAGCAGTCTGTTATAATGTATGCGTTCTACTGATTCTCTTAGCTACCTCCTCTGCGGAACAGAGTTCGCCGGGTCAGCTAGTACAATATATATTAAATAAGTATATATTTATAAATAGTAATGCCTATGTAACTTATTTGTATTCAGTGTGCGTAGAAGAAACTACATATATGTAAGGCGTCTTTTACATATGTGACATTTAAACATGACCAAACCATATTTAAAGTTCTTGTATTTACTTTTACATAAAAGAAGAACTGTTATATGCTTAAACCATGAACCTTGGTATATAAATTTAATTGGAAATTGTTTTGACATTCGGAATTATTTATACTTTATATGGAAGTTAATTATACTTAAGGAGTCACAAGGGTTTTTCCTTCCTTTATAATGTCGTCCATTGATTCATTCATCTTTCAGAAGGTAAAGATAAAGTCTTATTATGGTTAAATTTCCAGGATTTAAATGGCAACATCTTTGGAGGATAATAAGAGCCTATCAATAGATGTCAAGGTTAATATCGTGAAAGTGATTTACCGTGGGTTTCTGAGACGAACATCGCCGTTTAAAACATATTGTTATCGTTGTCTTGTCAAAGATAATGACAGGGATGACGATATGTTTTATACAGAGATTATGCGCTCAGAAACCAACGGTAAACCTTACCAAGTATGTCAAAATCCTGGCCTGTGGGAGTTACAATCGGCTTCTTTATTATATGACTCTATAATGTGTCCAATGCAATTAGTTCTATATTTCTTCGTAATATGACGTGTCGTTTTATATTTCAGGTCATGCTATATATAACATTATTAAGCTTTTGGTATGATTAACAAAAAAAAAATGCTTGTGTGTGATCATTCCTAAGCGTTAGTGTTTTCAATTCATTAAAGTATTAGCTGTCACCCGCGACTCCGTCTGTGCGGAGTTAAAAAAACACTTTATCAGTTGCCTATGTATTCTTCCAGTTCTTCCTTTTTTTTCAAACAAATATCCATACATCTAAACATTCGCATTTATATTATTATTAAGATTTTTATACAGGTTTTCTAGTGGAGAACTATGATACTAATAGCAATTCCTATATTCAAAAAGTCCTTTTCATTTTCTTTTCGTACAATTTTATTCGATGTTCGTATGATTTTAATCGAGAACGAAGTGTAAGTGTGTCGGTGTACGGTATTCGGACGCGGCTACATTAATGAATTATTTATAATCTTGCCTCGATTTTGGAATAATGTAAATACTATTTCATGTCAAATTTTTCTTGCATAAACTTTATAATGAACATAGTTCGTAACATTAGTCCTAGTTGATAATAATATTACGATAACGGCTCGCTTCATAATGTCCAAGTAAGTCCTAAATAACCAAATTGGAACTTATCTATATATAATATAATTATAGATTTGGAGTGTCCGTGTGTAAAGATACGCGTTGCTGATAACGAAAAACTAAATATTAAAATTATTGTCTGCATGTATGTATGTTTCGGATAATATTCGGTACAGCTCTACTGATTTTCATGTGACTTTAACGGGATGATGCTGCAAGCGGGTATGTTAGGCTACTTTTTTATCGTCCACTGCCGAAGACGCGGGCGACAGCTAGTTTGACACAGACAGCTAGTTTGCAATGAACACTCGGTTTTTAGTTTGCTTTGTATTATACACAGCGCTGTGTCCGCGTCACCCGCATTGCATCAAGATAAAGCAAATCCGTTTAATCCGTGCGTACGGTGCGTCCGGCGCGGGACAATGGACGCGTACCATTAAGTTGTGAAGTTATATTGACAGAAAGTATTATATTATGTGTCAGTTTATTTATTGAGTACGTGAGTACAGGCACGGCTTACGATTTTATTGAGGACATGACCAACTAGGACAATCTAAAATCATGCTGTCGTAATGATCCTTATGACAAGGTCACAATGGTTATAATCGTAAATCAGGAAGTGGTCTTGCGGACGTGATTCGGTGACAGGTGTATAGGAGAAAGCTAATGGATCTAATGCAAGTTTACATGGAGACAGAATAGTGAAGTACTGCAGTAGGACAATACAGTACTGAACGACTGATTTAATTCAACTCGGAATAAGAACTTTTAGACATTATTAGTTAGAATCCTTTGGCGCGAATGGCGCGCTTTTATTACAAAGTCAAGTGTCAGAATGATTAGTGAGGGGACATAAACGTCGACATTTTAACAAGGCTAGTGTTGCGCCAGTACACTGGCACAGTGTCGGATTTTCTTTCTAAGAACTTATTTGTTACCCCTCTTTTTTCAAAGACAATGAGAGTTATAGTAACAATACAGAAATTAAGCAAGTGAGAAAATCGTGGTACACACCGATATAGAGCAATAAAGTTTTAAGAGTCAGTAGGTCTTAAAGTAATATTACTGTACCATTATCCTGCTCTGCTACACGCCTCTGCCCTCGTGTGAAACTGTTATTAGTTTTAGACGTCGTATTGTGTAATGTACTGAATTATGGACATCACTATCGGTTTCTATTTGAAGTGATGCGTAGGGATGTCTCGTGACACGATTACACAAGCGAGCCCGAGTGACGGTGTATATTTGGTGTTAATTATCCCTTTCGTGTGTTTTATTTATTGTAAGATTACATTATTATGTAACAGATGTAAGATTGGGTAATGGAAAAACAGTTAGATGTCAGTTTTATAAATATAGATGTCGCGGTTTGATTGTAAACTTTGTCAATTTTTAGACAGACGGGAAATTGTTAGTAAAATTATAAAAAATAGTTTTCATCCTACTAATTACTGCTACTGTTTGACTACTTATTTTCTTGTAAAATAATCATTTTTTAACTACGGGATGTGGATAAGTCGACATGTAGATAGGTTGATCGTTAATGCTAACTTAATTTTATAGAGACGATGTCTACTTTATATTACGGTATACTTAACTAAGTATCAATATACTTAACAGAATCAAGACAGAACTTTACGTGTAGAAAAATTTTTGTATTTAAATAATAAATTAAACTTTTATCAAAGGCCGACTCTACATTATCTTTTATGACGTAAGTAAGACTCTATAGTCTTACTAACCCCATTATAAAGAGATTTTTGAATATTAACAACGAAGTACTAATTTAAATCATTACATCAATATGTTAAATAATGATGTAATCTTGTGTTCAACGTCGTCTATATCCGTGTATTTCATCATATCACAGACATACATACATACATACAATTGTGTACGCATAAAACGTATTTAGTCGCATGGCTGACTATTAATTAAATACGTAAAGATTTTATGATATGTGATTTGTATTTATACGACTTTTATACCTTTGATGTCAAAGAATTTAATTCACTTCCCACTTATGAAACACGTACAACGAACTGTTCAACTTTTCGAGTTGCTTTGTAAGCGTCATATGTTTTGTTTGGAATGGTTAGGGAATTAATTTCCTCGACTAATTTACTATAGGTAAAACATCAAATAGTTTACTATTATGATTGTTTATCTATTACATAAACCTGTATCTAATGTAAAATGATATAATAAAATCAAATAATATTTGTAAATAGCTAATAGGGATTTATCTTTTACACTTAACACGGAATTCCTTTCAAAAGAGTTCAACGCGTTCAAGTAATTTTAAAAAACGATAACGTAATTACTTCGTTACTTTAGTAAGCCATTAAGTGTAGTGCTCACTTTAGTGTAGATTTATGAGTACTTTTGTTTTCTTAATGCAAGTTTCTTCAATGACTATTCAAAATGATATCTCTATTATTACGAACATTTTTATATAGATCACATAAAACAATAATAATTACGCGAGATTTCGAAATTCTTATATGTAAGTAAAACTAGTTTATTTGTAACCCCCAAAGCTCTATGTATACTGGTTCTTTTGACGATTACTAAATCGCGCCAGATTACAAAGAGCTTTGGTAGAGGTATCATTAAGATAATGCAGTGAATTCGGTCGACGGCTATCGAGGGCAGAGCTAATTGCGAAGTGCAACGTCGACCGACAGTGATGACCTTCTTATTAATTGCGTATCTTCTGTGAGAGGTGTCAAAGTAACTGGTCAACCTCGATCTATTTTGCAATTAATATAAGTTATAACACATCTGTTTTTTTTATTAAATAAAAAATATAAGCAAAAGCTAAACTATTTTTTTTTGTATTAGCAGATTTTTTTGTAAATTTACTAATATTTCTTTTACCGTTCCAACTAAGCTCTAAGCTTGTGCTAGGATATGGTTTTCAATAGTCGAATGCCGAGTTGAAGCCCCCGCCCTCGTGATCGGAAATCCGTACCCTTGACCATTAGGCTATTGACGCTTAAAACTATTTACTAACTCAAGAATTAAATAGCCTATAATATGCCCCGTGTATAATATGCCTACTCGTAAAATTCCGGCAAAATCGGACCTGCCGTTCCCGGAGATTATCCGAACAAACGCGACAGACAAAATCTAAAAATAAGTCGTTACTAGCGACGCAAATATACATCATGTTCGAGAAATATGTATTTTTTTTCGACAAATCACATACAACATTTTTTCATAGGTATGTTTGTATATAAATTGCCCCAAAAAGTGCTTTTGCAGAAGGCAAGGGGAAACTGCAACTATTTTCCCAAGAAACTCATCATGTACACCGAAGAAGATATAAATTTTGTCACAAAATACCGAAACACTTTGTTGTTTATTATTATTTGTTTTATCTTATATATAAAATTCTCGTGTCACAATTTTCGTTCTCATACTCCTCCGAAACGGCTTGACCGATTCTCATTAAATTTTGTGAGCATATTGAGTAGGTCTGAGAATCGGCCAACATCTATTTTTAATCACACGCGGACGGAGTCGTGGGCGACAGCTAGTTGAATTGTAAAGTTAATGACATTGAATACGGAGCTTAAAAATAACATATAATTGAATTAACTTAATTTGTTCGTCAAGTTCAATTTAAAGTTACATTGCTTGAAATGAAAGCGTAATTTGTCTGGAACTTTCTATCGCAGTTGGTTAATGTTTGAATGTGCTAATTTGGTATAAATTTATTTTATTCTACAATTTAAACGTAAAAAAATTATGGTTACCTTAGTGTAAATTTCTTATGCTTAACTTATACAGAAGCACCTTCTTATAGTTGGTTTCTTATACCAATATATCTGTATAAAATATATTGTTATCTCTGTTTTGTTAAAAGATAATGAGAGGGATGACGATATGTTTTATACAGGTATTTCGGTTTCAGAAACCAATTATTAGTGACCATATAACTATTCTGAATAAACGGTAAAATAGTTAAAAAATTACCTTTGCTCCATTGTTCCGTTATGTGCTACAAAATGAAGAAAATCTTGTTTTTTTTTTCACCAAATATAATTTTTAAAAGTAATTCGAACCGTTTGACCAATAAGTCCACTTTCAACAAATCACTTTCATTTCACCCAATTAAAAGAATACTTCCTAGTTTTGTAATACACAATTTGAATACACGTTTTGTAAAAATTGCAATTATTACAATTGTAAGATTTTGATTGTGATTGTAATAGTTTTTATTATAGAAAGCAACTTTCGAACGTGCGTAGTGTTGGCTAGTTGTCGATGGAGTGAGGAACTGAGGAACCGGCTTGCGACGCGTCGGTATCACGTACGCCTCACTTTTTCTCAACTTTTATCGGAAGTGATTTTTTTTATTGCTAATTAATACTTTTTAAAAGCTTAACAATCTTTGCTTTATAGAAGTTGTGGTATAAATTAAACAGTAAGCTTTTTTTAAACACTAATTTATTGATTTATTTAATTTAATTTAATTTATTTATTACTATTTTTTATTTCACAGAAATTTCTCTTAATTGGGAAATTATCATGATTATGGAAACAAATATGGAATTCTTTTCTCTTTAGAAAAAAATAGTCAAAGCGTTTAAGTTGTATGTCAAAATATTTAATTTATGAGCTATGATAATAATCTGAATATTAATAAATACAAATATGTATAAACAAAAAAGCAAATGATAAATTCGTGGAAATTGTTGCTATTATTCGAGATATTTTAAAAGTAAAACTGACTATAAGCGTTTTCATAATTAAAGGACAGATTTAGCTTACAAAATTGTTTAATCTTAGGATCATCAAAATACCTTATTTTTTGTTAAAATTTGAAATGAATGTAATTAAGTTAACAGTAGCAAAAGTTGTAGAAAAACAATATTTTTATATATTTTACTTAGTGTTGTTCAGCGCCATCTATATCATTTGCAAAAAACGTCATAACGCCATCTGTTGAAGAAGAGATACAAAAAGAAATTTGACTAGTATCGCAAATGGGTACAAGATGGCGCTAGTTACACGTGTAAGAATGGAACGCAAAATAAAACTATTGAATTGTTTAATAAGTGTATAGACTGTATTTAAAGGGTATTTAATTTAATTTAAGATATTTTACAAAATTCCGACTCTGTTTTTTTTTCTATTATAAATCACGTAGTATCTTATAAATCAAATAAGTGTTAATTCAATAAATTATTTATAACCAATATTTCTCCGGTAATAAATATTACGCAAGAATAGAAGTGGGTGTCAAAATGACACAGCAATGTCATTACCATAATATAACAGTATTGACCAATATAAAATGACCCACTAAAAATAACAAACTCTTAGTTACATTGAAACAGTAAAGTTCATGAATAATTGGTTACTTTAACTTTGTAGACGCGTAATCGAGAAATCGACAAAGATCGATGCTCTCACTAAAGTCAAGTCTCGAGTTATGTAATATTACGCTAATAGCAATTTACCATGAACGTTTAACTGGGATTTTAATATCTGTAGACATTTTGAAAATAATTTAAAAACAATTTTCAATTTTCTTTAACTAAAATTCAATTTACTGTTTGTTATACTTGCATGACTGAATCAAAATTATTGACGAATTTACCTTTAAATGTAATTACATAGGTATTTTAGCGCCTGTATATAAATATTTCGCAAAAATATTAAAAATTCAAATTGCGGAAAATATATATTTTTTTTTGATTGTGGATCAAATTAATTTGTGAAACTCCGTTTTGTTAATTTTATTTAGTATTCAATTAATAGTTGCATTAAAATACATGAATACAATTAATTTTAATTACCAATTGAATAGATATAATATCGAAATTAGTTCCGTTGGAAATTTTCGTTCATTTATAAGTACGGAAGAGAATGAGTTTCTTAACACATTACATAAATAGTTGCAACACAATTATTTTTATTTGTAAAGAGTATCTGAACGGTTGAGAGACTTTGTAATTAATTGTTGGATCTGAAACTCAATGATATTACCAACATAAATTGTTACGTTAATTACCAACATAAAATTGTTACTGTGAAAACTTATTACCAATTTAAACTTGAACTTTAATCTTAAATAGTTGTCAGCTCATTTAATCTACCGCCTAGTGCAGTCTTTCCCAAAGTGGGCGATAACGCGGTTAAGAGACCCAGAAAGAAAATGGGGGCGTTGTGTAGAGGCCTGGGGGGTGATTTGTAATTTTATTTAGCTAAGAGGCCTCTTAGACAACGACTGCATGAGCTCTCGACTCTCAACAACTTGTGAAAAAATATTTATTCTCAAAGTGGGCGGTAGACAAAATAAGTTTGGGAACCACTGGCCTAGTTGTTCATGTCTACTCTTCGTCAGACCTTTTTCCTATGGACAGTCGGCACAGTATGTACTATTCTAACTCTATAAAATTTGGCATTGATGTAGAACATAGTCTGGAACATCACATAGACTATTAAGTTTTTTTTTAATTTCGGATGGAATCCCGTGTGATAACTAGTATTTATGTAATACTAGCAACGCCATCTATCAGAATGTTGCTGAAGTTATAAAAAATCATAATGTATCGATTTTAATTATAAATACCGAATTTTGTAACCGAGACATACAATTAAGATGCAGTGACTGAATATAAATGATCGGTTTGGTATTTTCAAAGTTTATGCCAGAGAAACATCGTGAAACGCGCGTTACAACTTGCCTGTTTTCTATGGGGTCATGGTGTTGCTTCGCACTGCGGTTTGGTAGATAAAGTTTGACAACTTAAAACAAACTAACATTCAATGAATGTTTCATCAAAATCTCTATAGTTGTATAAGAAGTGCATGCACAGAAAAACATAAGAATATTTATGTGTATATACTAGCTGTCGTTCGTGACTTCGTCTACGCGGTATTATAAATAAACTTAATTAGTAGTATATGTGTACCATGCGGCTGTTCTGGAGATACACTCTAACAAACATTCATCCAAATATTCAAATTTATAGTATATATTTTTCTTATATCATAAGGTGACAAACGTGCGAGCGGCCACCTGAAATCGCTGAAATAGCGAAGTGACCGTTGCCCATAGACATACGCAATTGCATATGCGTTACCTACCGTTAATAAACGGAGGAGAGGATGCACAGAAAGGAAAAATTATATTATTATAGTAAGATGTCTATGTAAAATATGATTCTAAGTAGAAATCTTTTTAGAGTCTTTAACCGTTAAATTATTCTAAAATTTAACCAAACCAGGAAAGTAATAAAGACTACGTATTGTTGGAATCGACCCAAGTAATCCTGTATAAGCAATTTGCGGCGATTGTTCAACATAATAACATTACATAAACAAAATGTTTATTTATTTTATTGCGACGCATCTATTGTGCGTTTGTGAAACTTAACAATACTGGAATGGAAAACGCGGAAAAAGGGAATATATATTATCAATTGCACTTTATTATAATCTTATTATTATTAAATATAATGCATAATAATTCCTAGATAATATAATAGCCTAAGCTTATAAATGCGAATGTTTAGGTTGGTTGGATGGATGTTTGTTTGAAAGTATGGCTAGAACGGCTGAATGAATCTCGATGAAATTTGGCATACGTATAGAACATAGATGTCACATGGCAACTATGTTTTTTTTTTAATTGTGAACGGAGTAACGGCCGACATTTACTAACTAATATTATAAATATATTATATGTACTTAAATTCATGACTCTCTTAGCGTAAAAAACTTCTAACAAAGACACACATTTTTTTTTATAACAGAAGGGGGCAAACGAGCAGCGGGAACACCGAGGTGTTCATCCAAACATTCGCATTTATATTATAATATTAGTAAGAAGCAAGATTGTTAGATGTTTTAATTATTCGTCAATAGGTCATAGTTTCGCAAACTAATGCAAGTAATAAAATGCGTGCGCATTGCGTTTACTTTTCTGAATAAACGTGCGTATTTCGTTTGGATTAAACTAGATAGAAATATATTATGTAATATTATAAATAATTGTTTGATTTCTTGTAATTGTTTTTGAATAATTTCGATTCTGAAATTTAATATTACATTATATATCGTGTTGAAAGTGTTGTGTGTGTGTGTGTGTGTTTTAGGCATATAAATATGTTTTTTTGTATTTAAAATTATTTCTAGTAATTTCTAATTGTCAGGACAAAATTAACTTGTGATTATGTTTTGTTTGTTACTTTTGATGAGTACATAGGTTTTTGTTTTAATTTTTTTCAACGAATGATTTATTTTATGCCAATGTAAAAAATATAGATAATATTTGCTATAGAATCATAGTATTTTTGTTGGTAATTTTACGTAATAATAGCGCAAGGTTACAATTTTTGTCAGTAATTGGCAGGATGTTGCAAAATATGTAAAAATAATTGGTGGTGGCGACGAGAAGGTTAACATATTTCAAATTAATTTATATTTAAAAAAAAACAATGATACGTGGTTATTTACCAAAAATACTATGAAGAATATTGTTTTGAATCGATTTCAATATCCATTTAATATAATTTTTGTATGTCATGTCTGCCTATATTATTATATTTATTAAAACTTTATGCAAAATAAAATTAGAATATTTGTTATGTAAAGAATAAAATGTATTACTGAAGTGTTGAAGAACGGATATTATTATAATATCGTGTTTAATTTATATATGACGCTGCATATGTTTTAACAAAAAAAACTATCGAACCAGTTTTTGGATAGTTTGATAATTTTGATTGCGACAACTATTATTGATTTAGATTAATTTTAATTAAATTTCTTAACTTTTTAAGGAAATCCCATGTTCAAGGAGGTTTTACAGTTCAGCTACCATTTAATCTAAGGAAAAAGAAGAAATTTTAACTTTTGAATTTCTTCTTTTTTCTTTTTGATTAAATGGCTGATAAACTGTAAAAACTCCTTGAACATACAGATGGGGTTTGATCGATTTAAATAGTCTAGGATTAAAATGTTATATATTTCATTATATCACTACTTACAACAATTGAGACGCCATATCAAATTTATTTACACAAAAAAAAAATTAAAAATTACTAATATTATGTTATAAAAAGCTTATCTTGTAAGTTAATATCGACTTACCTTTTTAAAAATATCTCAATAAATCCAGTACATCAAAAATATCAGAGTGTGCGCGAAGTTAACACTTATTTTCACCAATGAAAGCGACAACTTGTGCGCCGAGCTCGCGAACACTGCGCATGCGCATAATGCTGCGTGCGCTCCTACCACCAACTTGCGCATTACAATTTTCTTTACATTGTCAATGTTCTAGATTTCCGTGTCATATGTTTTGAATGTCATGCGTTGACCGGTGATCATATTGTCACGTATTTTTATGTTTGTTAACAATTTACATCGTAAATATTTGACAAGCTTAAAAGTTAGGTTTGTACTAAATTTGAATCGATGTGTCTATTCTTCTGAGTTTCTCTTACGACTCCTGACTCTTTCTAGTCCTTTTTAGTAGCAAAATTTTCAGTTATTGTATTTATGTACTGATTTGGGAGTGCGAGATATCAAAGTATTCAATTTTATATCTTACTAGCTGTCGCCCGCGGCTCCGTTCGCGCGGGATTAAAAATAGAAGTTGGCCGATTCTCATACTTATTCAACATGCTCACAAAATTTCATGAGAATCGGTCAAGCCGTTTCGGAGGAGTACGGGAACGAAAATTGTGACACGAGAATTTTATATATAAGATCTAGCGGCCGACCGCGACTCCGTTTGCGTGAAATAAGAATAAAACATAACTAATAGCCCATGTGTTGCCCAGATTATGTTCTATATTTATCCTAAATTATAGCAAGATTCGTTCAGTCCTTCTAGAGATACCTTCTAATTAACATCCATTCAATTATCTTAACATTCGCATTTATAATATTAGTAAGAAGTTATTTCGGATTAATTTTAAGGATCGCATATTGAGCAGCGCATAGATCGTACAATTTAGAAAATGCATTAATCATTAGTTTGTTGGCAACGTTGGTTATTGCCATTGGATAATATTGCACTTTTCCTGTTCGGAATAGGCAGCAGGAGTGCAATAGAAAGTCTTAATTGCCTCGCAACTGATCTTGATATACAAACGTCCAGATATGTATCTGTTACCGTCATATCGTAAAACCCGCAAATTTCATATTTGCCCAGCAAATAGTAAAGGCACGTCATGTATATTGAACTAATGTATACAAACATTTCGATAATATATCAACAGCTTGTGGAATTAAATTTTCTTGACATATTTATAGTCTGTGTCGTTTCTCGTCAATCAATGCCAATATCACTTTTATTGCCGATATTGAATACTGTTTGTGAATAAATTCTTTTGATAAATATGCAAGTTTCCGAATCTACAATTTGCATGTAACATGTCTGTAATGAAGTTGCGTGCGAATGATCCCGCAATATCTCTTCACGCTTGTAACTAATGTCTGTTGGATTTCAATTGTATTAATTATTCAATTATCACCCCTTTTACATCATGTTAGATCATATCTTTCTTTGGCAAATTTAACAATTTTAAAATTATTATTCGATTTATTTAGTATCAATTTCGATATAAATATAATAGTATGGTTATACTGATTGGGCATGATAGTCTAACCAATGGTTTCTGAGACTAAAATCTCTGTATAAAACATACCCTATCATTATTTTTTACAAAAGAGAGATGATAAGTTTTGAACGAGGATTTCGGTCTTAGAAACCCACCGTAATAATACGCGAACTTAACTTGCATTTACTTAAGTATTGAAGACAGAGTCAAAAGTGACTCGGTCCGCGGAGAATTTATTTAAAAAAAAAACTTAATAGGTAGCTTGTGTCTTCTGTCAGACTATCTTCTACATCTGTTTTAAATTTCATCACATCCCTATGTTCATTCATTCCTTCGTCCATCTAAACTTACGCATTTATATTAGTAAGATTAGAGGGCCTTCATCTTATATATAAAATTCTCGTGTCACAATTTTCGTTCCCATACTCCTCCGAAACGGCTTGACCGATTCTCATGAAATTTTGTGAGCACATTGAGCAGGTCTGAGAATCGGCCAACATCTATTAATCATCCCGCGCGGACGGAGTCGCGGGCGATAGCTAGTAATGTATAGATTTATTTTTTGATGTATTTTATTTACAAAATCTTACGTAATATCGTGTAATAGTTTTTTATGTTTAGCTTTATAAAACTTATTTGCGAAGTCATTGTCGACAAAATAGTATTGCATCATATCGATTAAGTAATTCATCCGATTGCAACTCTGTCCGCGCTTTATTGTAACTTCCATATATTATTTGACAGTATCAAGTAGTTTAAATCAAACTACAACGCTAATATACTCTGATGTTAATCTTACTTCTTAATATTATTATGAATGCGAATGTTTATATGTATGGTCAGACTAGCTGTCGGCCGCGAATCCGTCCATGCGGAAAAAAAACTTCATTATTAGTCTATGTGTTCTTCCAAACTATGATCTACATCCAATTTTCATCGAGATCTGTTCAGACGTTCTGGAGATACCTTCCAAGAAACATCCATCCATCCATCTAATCTAAACATTCGCATTTATAATATTAGTAAGATAGTTGTTTGTTTGAACGTATCTACAAAACAGCTGTATGGATTTCGCTGAATTTTCAATTTTGGCGTAGATGTAGAATAGTCTGGAAGAACACTTAGACTAATAATTTAGTTTCTTTCAACCCGCGCGTATTTTTAACATTAACAAAAAGTTATTATTGAAATCGGAATATCGTATACAACTTTCTGAAGTTTTGTATATGTATACATTTATGCAGCTGACTGTACACAATAACCGTTGCGTCAGTGAAAGTAAGAACAAATGTAAACAGTAAACCTCTTCGTATTGCAATTGTGGTACATACAGAAGCGACTTCTGGTATACATTGCGTTGATTACTTCCCTGTAATGATGACATCATGGTAATAATTAATTTTATAACATTATCTCACTTTATTACTTGTACGATGAATTGCCTCTGTATTTGATCGTAACTCAGTAGTTTTATTGAGGAACTGTTTGATAGAGGATTCTGTAGAAATCTAGAATTATAAGAAAGACTTTTCCTTAGTCTTTGTAATTAAGTAACTTTTCACAAGACGGTAGATGACAGTTGGATATTAACTGACGATACTCAAAGATATATTTGATTTTGCCTTTTTTTCTAGAAAATGCATTCCAAACTTTGCTAAAACATTGCTCTCTTGTCAGTCTGTTGTAAAATTATATGTTTATGCTTAGAGAAATATTCTGTAAAAAAACCTTTATTTTCTTAATTTAAATGCAGTTTATATTAACAATATATCAGTCAAAACAGAAGTGAATAAAAAGTCTGTAACTTAAAAATAAACTGACAAGCACGCGATTATCTTGTCTGTACATTGCATTTGTGTATTCGACTGTACTTTGAATAGTTAAAGAATTTAATTCGCTTCCCACATAGGATCGTATACCATACAGCAAACTAACATAAGACGTATAATATAGTACTTATGTTGCTATGACAAGTCTACGATCTAATTAAATTGTGGCCGTCAAAGACCTTACCGTATGGGTAGGAAATAAATATCCTCGTCTATAAATGTGTACAGTCGCGTCGACAAGTGGGATTTACTTCTATTACGTGACAATTTCTTCGACCATTCTGCAGCGGCCGGTTATGTTTAGAAACTATTTGATAACGAATAAGATCACTATCTTTGCGTAGGCGTGTTTTATTGCAACTTTGAGAGATATAGATCAATTTCCTGATTCGTTAATCATCACTAAGGGAAGACCCTAAGTATAAATCCGTACTACGTCACAACTTGACTTAACTTAATGTCTTATGTCCCCGTAGTGGGGCAGATGGCGTCCACAATACGTCGCCAGCTCGCTCTATGTTGGGACCTTCGTTTGGTATTTGGCCATGTCAGGTCGATTGTAGAAATATACTACTCATTAAGGGATATTTAATAACTTCTTAGTGTAACAGTAAATCTATACATTGTTACTCTTAGGGACCAAATAAAGACTCGTAAGGCTGTATCAATTAGTATATTTGTTCCACATTATTCGGAAGAGTGAGCTTATCACCACCTCAAAGGCCGGCAACGCATCTGCGATTCCTCTAGTATTGCTGATGTCCATGGGCGTTGTTGAACACCTCGGTGTTCCTGCTGCTCGTTTGCCACCTTCTGTTATAAAAAAAAGATCATTAGTACTCTCTTGTCACATTATAAAACTGTTCGCAATCAGTATAAAGCATGGTTACCTACTTCCGCGATGCAACTGCCCAGGAAATAACACGCTGGTCAAGTCGTTTGTTAGGCTTAACAATTCCTTTATTCTATTCACATAGAGTACTTCACGTTATGAATTGACCATAGTGACTTTGGACTTAAGCCTTAGTAAATATAACAATAAACACAAACACAACTGTCTTAATCTTTACACAAAACATTTGATAAAATTCAAAATTATTCAATCCAATTTGACATTTATAATGAGTCGAGGAAAAAAAATTCTTTTTTTTCGAATATTTGCTTTTAAAAAAAAAGAAAGGTAGCAGTGTAAATCTTACATTAAAACCTACTTTCCTATAAAATTTTATTTATTAAAGTCAATACAAAGTTATTGAAGAATCACAGAAATGAAAGTGGGTTTTGTATTTGAAAAATATTGCGTAGAATGTTTTATTGCTGTAGTGTATGTGGTCTTACCATACGAAACGAGTCGGTCCTAAATACACGGTGTTACGCAAGTCATGAGGTCAGTTTATAATATAACGATGACTGCGCAAATGTGCTAGATATTGTTCTCGAGTGAGGATGCATTTTCCGGTTATGTAAGTTGTATATTGAAAGGTTTTTTTAACTTTATGGTTATGTTTAATAACTTTGTTGATGGTAAATGTGTTTGTATTTGTCATGGTCTTGAGCTAATCAATTTTACACGCTTTTGTTTCTCATTTTCTATTTCTTTTGTTTTAATATCGCAACAAATAACTTAGAATCATCTTTAACCTTTTCGGGAACTTTTAAAGATAAATATTTATTCAAAAAGTACAGTACAGCAACTTTATAAGGCGCAAGTGCGGCCCCATATGAAGTACTGCTCGCACCTCTGGGCAGGAGCACCCCAGTACCGGCTTCTTCCATTTGACCGCATACAACGGAGAGCGACTCGAATCGTCAACGACCGAGGTCTTACGGATCGGCTTGATTCCCTGGCCTTGCGGAGGGACGTTAGTTCCCTCTGCATTTTTTACCGCATTTACCATGGGGAGTGTTCCGAAGAACTGTTTGGAACGACGACACGACAAACCGCCAGGTTCCATCCACACCACCTGGGTGGCTGGCGTTCCACAACGGTGCGATTCTCGCGCAATTTCTTGCTTCGCACAGTCGCGTTGTGTAACTCGTTTTAATCTTGATGTCCAAAAGAAGACAGGGTATAGATATGTATTTGAATTAATAAGTATTTTAATACAAGTACAGTCAGCTGTATGTATAAATTTATAATGTATGTATGTATAAATTTATAAAGCTTCAGAAGCTTGTACACGCTTTTGTTGTCAAAAATATGAATCGATCGAAGGTGTGCATAAGTGTCTTAAGTTTTGTAAATGTGTCTGTAAATATTTATGCAGCTGACTGTACAGTGCGTCGGTGGCTCAGGAGTCAAGCACTTGACTTGCAATCTGCAGGTCCTGGCTTCGAATCCCGCTATGTACCAATGTGTTTTTCGATTTCTGATTTACATTTGTACATTTATCCGACGTTCTTACGGTGAAGGAAAACATCGTGATGCAACCTGCACATATCTTAGAAAGAAATTCAATGATATGTGTGAAGTCAACCAACCCGCACTTGGCCAGCGTGGTTGAATATGGCCTAGTCACCCGTGACTTTGGGTAGGCCCGAGCCTCAGTGGGAACGTATAGTGAGCTGATGATGACTGTACAATTAATACAGTAGGGCTCTGTATGTTTGTTGCACTTTAAAACTAATTGTTTATCTAACAGATTTACTTAAATACAATAGTTGGATTACGTAAATCATGCTACTGATTATCCTGGCAGTAAAATGAAAACAACTTCCCAGTGCATTTCCTCTCACTTTCCACATTTACGTGTTTCGCTTGTTAAAATGTTTGCCTTTGATGTCATAAATGCACTGATTCCGTGCCAACTTTACTTAACTATGGAAAGGCCATGTTTCTAGAATTGTATGATATATTAGCGTCAAATGTCTAGTTTCTTTTTCTTGCTAACAGAGGGTCTATATCGAATGTTTATAACAATCGACATCGTATCGTCATCGAAAAAAATTGTATTAAAATTTGTGCAGCCTATCGTCTTATCGGGCGTGTACACCAAAAATCTTATAGTAATTTTGACATAATTGACGATAACTAGGATAATATGTGCTCGGCCAACAGAAGGGGATATGTAGTTTGTGTGTATGTCAATTTCATTGTGTGATTTTGAAGCCGAAATAGTTGAGTCGATGTTGGCTAAGTTAGGTGTCATTCGCTTCGTATTATACGATGGTTTATAGGGGTAAAGTTGGGCATGTTAATTTTCAAAACCAGATAGTGATATATATTTCTTTGTATTTTCTATTTTCTTATTAGTAATTAAAAATGCTTTCGAGTCGTGGCGAAGTTTATGATTTGATTGCATTTTACATTACCTTTAGACCAACACGATAGATGGCGCTGATTTTAAAAACGATTTTAATTAAAATACGAGGTATGTTTCCAATAAAATTCGAATTAAAAATATAGATATATTTTCATCACATAAAATAAATTATACTATTTACACTGTATATGCAAAGTTATTATTTACATATATATACATTTTGTAACAAAAAAATATGTACTTTTTTTTACAAACATCGTAAGAAGCATTAAATTTTTTTTTTAAAAGAAACAACTTAGAAAAAGTTGTTTCTTTAGTAAACTTATAGCAAAAAATTAAAAACCCATCTACAATAACTTACAAGGTTTATTAAATTTCTTTAGTCTTATTACACATATAAAAAATATTGTCAAAGAGACTAGAATATGCAACAATGATTGAATCTATTAGATGTCAATTATATCCTATTTTATTTTCAGTAAACAGTTACTTTTGGTTTTTAGCATTTTGCACAAAACTATGGCATTTTATCTAATTTCAAATACTGTACTATCATCTATTTGTACTACACGATGTATTCTTATTTAAAAATAATTTCTTTACTTCAGAAAATTTAGACGACTTTGCATTCCTTTTACGTCTTTTCGGTAACCATGTTTCTTTGATCATATCACTGCCTTTTTCTGCGATCATAATTACAGGAGCGTTTATATTTCCATTAGTAATTGTTGGCATAATACTAGCATCAATCACTCTTAATCCTTTAACACCGTAAACTTGTAATGTGGGATCTACCACAGCCATAGGATCAGTCGATGGACCCATTTTAGCTGTACACGATAAATGATAAATAGTCATCGTGTACTGTCTTATCATACAATCCCAGTATTCGTCAGTATACAATGGTAAATGTTTGCAATTCGGTACCGGCTTATTGTTGAACCTAGCTCCGAGACGTTTCATAGCTTTGGTCTCACCAACCGCCACTGCCGCTTTAACACCTTCTCTTAAAACTCCAACGTCATCAGGATGTGTCAAATAATTGTGATACATAATGGGATATTCTAATGGATTCTTCGATCTTAATTTTATGAATCCTCTACTTTTCGGTCTTAACATCATTGGAAAGATTCCAAATACATCTTTGTTTGTCAAATGACCGAATACTTCATCGTAAAATTCGTCAGTAATACTGTGAGCTCTTTTTACTTGTGTACCGCCGTCTGATGGTATTGAGGCTGAAGTCATCATGAATTCCATGTCAGGCCAATCGTCAGAAGAATTTGCATATTTCGTATTTATAAATGCGACTACTTCTAATCCAATACTCGATGTTAAAGGTCCATCTTCTGTTACAGCATATCGTAAAGCAGAATTTATATTAACAAGTCGACTCATAATTAAGCTGATTGGATAATCGATTTCAAAGACCAATCCACCAACTGCTATATGATCTTGTAAGTTTCTTCCAACTCCAGGAGAATCTTGTATTACGTCGATACCGACTTCTTGTAAATGTTGTGCTGGTCCAATGCCTGAAAGCATGAGTAATTGTGGGGAAGCTATCGCTCCAGCAGCGAGAATAACTTCACGTTTAGCGTATACTATTTGCTTCTGTTGATCTTTAATAAATTGTACTCCGTATGCTCGTTTATCGTCTTCGTCTATTAATACTTTTGTAACGTGGGAGAATAATGATACGTGTAGATTTTGTCGTAGTCGTACTGGTCGGAGGAATGCTTTTGCGGTGGAGCATCGGGTGCCTCGTCTCATGGTGAACTGATACCAAGCGTAGCCTGTCTGCTGCGCGCCGTTGATGTCGACAATATCGTAGCCCATTTCTTCACCTGCTTGAAGGAAGGCTGCTCCAATTGGCGTGTTGTAGGGTGCGTCTTGTACGGTTAAGTAACCACCTGTAAACACATAAATAACCTATGTCAATATTCAGTTATAATTTTTATTTTTAATCGAGTGGAATATATCAATTGATTTAGAATTGCAGATTAATCGTGGGTTTCTGAGACCGAAATTCCCGTTTAAAATATTGTTAAATCTGTTCTGTCAAAGATATGGCAAGTATAACGATATGTTTTATACATAGATTTTGATCTCGGAAACCAAAGTTATGTAAACTTAATCTGTGATGCACAGCACGAGTTACGGTGACATTACATAGCCTAGAAATTATGTGATATTGTCGTTTCCTTATCTAAACTATGTTGAGTTACTTTAAGCTATAATCTTAATACATATTGCTGTATGATTATGTGCATACATTATTATACTTTAATTTTTATGTATGTATTATATAATAAAACTACAAATGCAATAAGATTGCAATTGTCTGTCTAAAAATTGTATTGTCTTGAACTAATGACATTCTTATAATCCGGTACCTCGAAAGGACAAAAACGGAACCCTTATAGGATCACTTTGTTGTCCGTCCGTCTGTCTCTCAAAACCCCTTTTCCCAGGATTTCCATTTTTGAATTTTTCCTCTAATTAAAGCCGCAAGTAAAAACCTCACCTATTCCGTGATGTCTGTTATCTCTTGCGAGGTACGGATTCCTTTGGTCTTCTGATTTCTTGAAGTACGGCAGCACGTCTTCGTATCCCCAGCCAGGGTTCCCAAAGGCCTCCCATTGATCGAAGTCACGCCTGTTGCCGCGGATGTAGAGCATTGTGTTGAGGACGGAGGAGCCTCCGAGGACTTTGCCCTTGGTCCAACTGCAACGCTTGTCTTTCATCGCCTGGCACGCGGAGTCTTGTGGTTGAGTTCTGGAATACAGAATGTTGAATGTTTAGAAGAGGAGAAAGAGCTTGAAGTATAGCCTATTAATATTTAAATTCAGAACTACTGCGAGAGCAAATTTATGCGTCTTATGTCACTCCTAACTTATTGTAGGCTCCGAGGCTCTCAGTAGAGAAGTATAGTGAGCTGATGATGATGTTGTTAAAATTGTTAATTTTCTTCTTGTTAGATTTTTTTAAACTCTTGCAATAACATGATAACAATTTAATATTTGTTACTTATATTTATTTTATTGACATCTTTAAGATAGTACGATATTTTTTTTTAACTTACCGGTATTTCCAATCGAGTTTACTTTTATGAAGATACAAGGAAAGTAAGGGAACATCACTGATATCAGTCTCATGGCCACCAGCTTCTAACAGCAGTACATTCCAACCCTCCACCTCTGATAGTCTGTTCGCCAGAACCGATCCTGCTGATCCACCACCGACTATTATAAAGTCGTATTCTTCTCTCAGGTATTTCTGGTTAAATGGTCTGTTCTCTGGGTCTAGAAGGTCATAGTTGAAGTAGGCCATGGCAGCGAGCATGGCGGGAATGAAGGTTAGTTTGCTGATCCCAGCAATAGTGAGGGCGGACTTTGCCGCCGCCGCGGCAACCGTCAGCACGCCCATTATTAATGCTTCATCCCTTCATCTGGAATTAAAAAATACTCAAATTAGTATAAATATCACACAGTTTATTCTTGAGTGTAAACTACCGCAATACCCTAACATTTTTTTTCTTTTTTTTTTTTGTGAAAATATAAGCAGATTTTTTGTTAATTCTCATGACTGGAAAACCGCACCCTTAACCATTAGACTATTGACGATTTAAATATTGTCATTTCAGTTCTTTTTTGACAGCGAAAGGGATCGATATTAATAGAACACTCAAACTGTGAACTAATCAACTCTAGGGAAATACTTTTGTAATCTTTAACCATTGAGTTTGGTAGTAATAATAATAAAAAGGTTAAGGCTTAGTAAAGGTTGACTTTCCAGCACTGAAACAGTATAGAGCAAGGTCATGGCCTTTTACTAAACCGTGAGTACTAAAGTGCAGTAGATCAACTACTATTAAGCTACTCTGGATGTTATATAAATATTTGTATATTACAAATATTTGGACAATACAACGAATGTTTGTTTTCTTTTCAATGGCCGTGTTACCTAAGCAGCATAACGGTTTGAATTTTAAATGTCAGCGACTTGTTAAATTTGTCAGTTTATAAACTTACTACCCGTAATAAATACGTAATTAACTCACAAGAAAAATGTGATTTGATGTAACGAATAACAAAAATTTGTCTCAAGTCCTTGATATCAAAAGTGGACTATATTTTCAAAGGAATCAAGGTAAAAATTAACTTACATTTTAGCAATGTTTTTTATATAAATTACTCAGTAATCAGTATGTTTGTATGTCATCACTTGGCTACATTAATTATATATTGCAGTAAGTCTGGGCTTTTCAAGAAACTAAATATAATTATATAAATTGTATACAAGTTTTTTTTTTTTTGCGTAAGAATTAAGTGGAACTTTTATAAGGCCTGATAGCTGGGTGCTTTTTAAATTGATAAGTTGTCGAAGATTTATATTATAGAAATACATTTTTTATAATAATATTAGTAAATTGTAGCTTAAGTAAACTCCTGTACTTGTAGCCTCATATTGCCTTAATTATTACAGCCTTCATCATCATCAGCTCACTAGACATCCCCACCGAGGGACTCGGAGCCTACCCTAAGTTAGAGGTGACTAGGCCATTGTCGAACACGCAGGCCCAGTGCGGAATGACTTCACACATATCTTTGAATTTCTTCTTTTATTTGAATTATTACGCCTTTACTGCTTTTTAATTAAAAAACTTTCATATTTACTTTGTTCTTTATGAAATAATTAGCTGTCGCCCGCGACTCCGTCTGTGCGGAACTAAAAAAAATGAAAAACTAGCCTAAGGGTTCTTCCAGACTATGTTTTACATCTATGCCAAATTTCAGCGGGATCCGTTCATCCGTTCTGGAGATACCTTTAAGCAAAAATCCATCCATACAAACATTCTCAGAATGCAGAATTTTTACTTTCGATTGTAATTCTATTGATACTAACTTAATACATGGGTACTATTGCAATATGTATTCTGTTAGTATATGACCAGACACAGTGGGTCACAATCGTTGTGTAACACCGCAATGTCTTGCGCATTTTGCCCGAGGTGATCTTTGGCCCATCTAGGATGGTTGTTGAGGGCCTTATTACACAAATTACTAGTATTTTATACAGATAATAGTATGTTAATAAATATTTTATAATCTATACCCGCTTTATTATTCAATTTAAAATAAAAAAAAAACCGTTTAACGGACGCTTTTATTGAAAATTCTTTAAAATAATAGAGCGTCGGTGACTTAGAGGTCAAGCACTTGACTTGCAATCTGCAGGTCCTGGGATCGAATCCCGCCATGTCCCAATGTGTTTTTCGATTTCTGATTTACATATGTACATTTATCCCATGTTCTTACGGTAAAACATCGTGATGAAACCTGAACATATCTGAGAAGATATTCAACGATATGTGTGAAGTCAACCAACCCGCACTTGGTCAGCGTGGTTGACTATGGCCTAATCACCCTTAACTTAGGGTAGGCTCCGATTCCCTCGGTGGGGACGTATAGTGAGCTGATGATGATGATGATGAATAAAAATAAATTTTCGTATACAATAACCCTTTCCTTTTATATTGTTAATTTTTAGATATCCAATTACCAGAGTAATAAAAAGTTTTACATCGCGATTTAAATTTTTTACTATCTGTCGTCGGCGACTCCGTCCGCGCGTTATAAACTTAATAAGTAGCCTATGTGTTCTTCCAGACCATTTTCAATTTGTATGCTAAATTTCATCAAGTTCCGTTCAGCCGTTCTAGAGATACCTTCAAACAAACATCCATCCATTCAAACATTCGCATTTATAATGTTAGTAAGATATCTAGAAGATATTATTAAGATATCGAACTCCAAACTGACCAATTTTACAACAGAATAACAACTAAGATAAACAATGAATATATGAATATAAATAAATTGCAAAATCGCGAAATTGCTTTCAGAAAACTTGTAATAAAACATTTGTCTTTTGTTATGCAGTTAATGACATTGAAGTTTTTTTTTTTTAAAGAAAAATTGATGTTATCTCGGTTTTAAAATTAGCTGCTATTATTCAAAAAGTCCGTTGAACTTATACATATAGACAAGGTTAAAATTATTGCATAAAATGAACAAAAAAAAATTGGAAATAAAATCATTGAAATCCTGTTAGTCATATTTCAGTTTAGAGATACGTAAATATTGTTAAGGAGTCATTGTAAATTAAGAATTTATTGATTATAGGTATTCACTAAAGTTAAGAAAAGAAATCATATCACTCGTGGTAAGACTGTATGAACTTAGCTTTAATCAGGAAATATTTTTTTCTAGATCTTACTATATTTAAAATATTATAAATGCGAATGTTTGGATGGATGGATGTTTATTTGAAGGTATCTCCGGAACGGCTATACGGATTTTGATGAAGTTTAACACAGATGTAGAACATAGTCTTATGTAGAACATGTCATATGCTACTTATTAAGTTTTTTGTAATTCGACGCGTACGGAGATGCAGGCAAAAGATAGTATAAATTATAAAATTAATTAATATTAGGCATTTCATAACGGATTAGGCATCGTAAAATCATATGTAGGATAACGATTTTAAAAATTATGAATATTAATTAATTTTGATACAACACTTTCTAGATCGTAAATTATTTTTATAATCGGACTCTGTCATATTTATTGCATACATCGGACGCTTCTTTTATGCAACATATTGTAACATAGTGGAGACTATGTCATGAACCAACCCGTGTGTTTGACCTTGAGTGTATTCGCTTTCACGATAACATGACATGTTAAAACATCTTATGAAAGTACTAAACATTTTTTTTAATAAAAGTTTGTGTCGGCCACGGTAGAGTCAGAATTTTAACAGGCTCTATGTGTAATTACATTATATTAATCTTACTATTATTATAAATGCGAATGTTTGGATGTATGAATGGGTGTTTGTTAGTAAATATCTGTAGAACAGTTCAATAGATTTAGCTGTAATTTGGCATAGATGTAGAACATAGTCTGGAAGAACATACGTTAGGTTTCATAACGGTTTTTTTCTTAATTATGCACGGACGGAGTCGCGGGGAAATGCTAGTTTTGTTATAAATATTGTAAGAAATCTCAGCGATAAATAACTTCCGATATAAATAGGTAGATAGGCATGATAAAAGAAAGAAGAGAGTTTACTGTCTTTTGTTAATTTCGTTAATTTTTAATATATTTTTTAATTTGATTTTAATGGTTTAGAGTTTCCTTATTATATCCTTCATACACACATGTAGTGCAGGTGTGCACAACATTTTCCCATAGGTTAAGGAACCTATGTGTTATTACAGTATCGTGAGAATTAGGCCGCGGCGAAATTTATTGTCACTACAGAATTATAATGTTTCTACATCAATCAGTTCACTATATAATTAACAATAATTTACTCAAGACACAAGTGAAAGCATTTGTGAGAACATTTCCTCTTGTTTTACGTATCCTTTTATTTATTATTACTAATTAATTATATTAATTAATGATAATTAATACGTTGATCGTATCTGTGTAGATCTATAATCTTTGTCTAATATGAATTTAATAGACGGATTTAAAAATGATACAGTTTACAGGGGTTCGCAACCTTTTTGAATATAATACTAGTAGTAAAGTAAAATAGGAAAATGATTAATAATAAGACTTAAATATATTTAAATCTTTGTATAAGTAAGAATGTTAATATTAATATTTAATTATAATTATTGTAAATTGTCGTTGTCTTGTAACTATTAAACATTCAGTGACTCAGTTCAAATGTTGGTGACCTCTGGTGTAGCGTATGTGTAATTTTAGCTTATTGTGACAAGGTCCTAATTAAGATACCATTGAATAGTAAGTTACAACCATTACATTATAATATTTGCATAGTGTAATGGTGAGTAATTTATTGTTGCAATACGCACTAAGGATTGTATAATTAACATTCATAAAACTGACCAAACCACTCGATAGTTGTCCATGACTTACATTTCTTGATAAATAATTATGTCCTGTTTTTTGTACTTATATGACGTTCATTTTTAATAAGTCCTTGTATATAGATGCTAATTCTGGAGCACAAATGT
This sequence comes from Papilio xuthus, assembly GCF_000836235.2. Classification (NCBI taxonomy): domain Eukaryota; kingdom Metazoa; phylum Arthropoda; class Insecta; order Lepidoptera; family Papilionidae; genus Papilio; species Papilio xuthus. The sequence continues at coordinate 1,439,417 of NW_013530970.1, read as the reverse complement.
GTAGCCAATTGAAAGGGCTTCGAAGTTTTTTGTGGAAAATTTCCTCAGTTTTGTCGTTTATAATACAATATTTATCTTATATATATAATTCTCGTGTCAAAATTTTCGTTGCCATACTCCTCCGAAACGGCTTGACCGATTCTCATGAAATTTTGTGAGCATATTGAGTAGGTCTGAGAATCGGCCAACATCTATTTTTAATCTCGCGTGGACGGAGTCGCGGGCGACAGCTAGTAATAATATAGTTGTCGCCCGCGATTATGTCCGCGCGAAATTAAAATAACTTAATTAGTAGCCTATGTATTCTTTCGGGCTATGTTCCACATCCATGAAGCCGTTATTTAGGTACCTTGTAACAGACATCCATCCATCGATCTAAACTTTCGCATTTATAATATTGGTAAGATTTACTTATAAGAAAAATTTTGTACAACCTCTTTTCTTAAGTTTCTTTTTTATTTTAAAGTTTAATTATATAATTAGTCGTGACATTTTTAAAACATTAATTCATATCGAAATTATCAAAGACTCTATAAAAATGTCAAAATACATAATTCATCGTACAGGTAGTTTGCAGTGGAAACTCTCAAGGAATAAAACGTTTAATTTAGAATGCAAACATAATCTATCTCGTAAGTAAAGTTACAACAGCACACCTCAAGAGACCACAATCGTGTCAATAGCGTAACCACCATATTCACAAGATACGAAGCGTATAATTGTCACGCAATTTCATAGCAAATATTTAAAGATTCAATATTTAATTATAGAGATGTTGTTCAATCAATTTCAAAATTCATAACTTAATATAATGCAATGTTTTATAGAATTTTGTAAACTAGCGGAATTATAGACTTCTGCAACAAACTAATCTTAATATGTATAATAGTTTAATAGATAGAGGACAAACTGGAATAATATATTAATGCGTCTACTAGCTGTCGATTGAGGCTCCGTCAGCGCAGAATTAAACCTATGTGTCCTTCTAAGTTATGTTCTACATCTATGCCAAAGATATCCATGCATCCATTCTGTAGATACATTCTAATAAACATCCATAATTTAAGCATTTTATCAAAATATTACACTTTCAGACAGAACTTGCAATCGCCAGCGACTTCTTCCGCGCGGAATTAAAAAAAAGTTAATTAGGAGCTTATGTTTTTATTTTCAGACTATATTCTATATGCTATATGAAGAAGTAGAAAAATTACTAACCGTACTTCAATAATAAATAAATAAAAAGACATACGTATTTCTCACCCTCTTAAAATATACACACAAACACATCCACACTAATACAATACATAACCACACACACAGACATACACATGCAACCGCACACCTAAAATATATATAAATCAACTATAATTAAAAATTTAATTTACTAATACATATTGAACATAGTGTGAACGGGTCCTTACGCTCGAATCATAATTATAAACACTCGCAATGTTTCAATGAATGGTGTTCTCTTTCTATAATAACTACCAAAATTGCTTATCATTTCTTTTTGTTTATTTGTAAGGTATATCGTATTGTAAAAATAAAAATAAAAATGTATGGTACGGAAGAACGGAGCATTCTGTCACAGGTATTATATACTTAAAAGGATGCTCCAACAACTGATGTATATTTTTATGTGTACTTTGGTTTAAATAAATCATCATTTTATTATTATATGCCAAATTTCAGCGAGGCAGACGTTTTGGAGATACCTTCTAACAAACATCTATCCAAACATTCGCATTTATAATATTTATTTAGTAAGATTCTCTGTGAATCTTACTTTTGCATTATTAAAGAATAGATGTGTCTCTGGTATAGACTGACAACCACTACAATGAAACTTGTACAGTCGCATATTACCATCCCTTTCATTTTCTTTGAGAAAAGAGAGACAACAATTGTCATGACAGTCGAAACCCACCATAATCTTACTTATCATACTAATATTATAAATTCGAATGTTTGGATAGATGTTTGTTAGAAGGTATCTCCAAAACGCCTGCCTCGCTGAAATTTGGCATATAGAATATAGTCTGAAAAAAAAACATAAGCTACTTATCAACTTTTTTTTAATTCCGCGCGGAAGAAGTCGCTGGCGATTGCAAGTTCTCTGTAAAAGTGTAACACGATATTTTGATTTAAAAAAAACAAAATGTGATGGTAAATTCAATGATGCAATATCAATCGTTCCGAGATAGCTGAGACCTACTTTCATTTAGTGAGAGTTATGTGGTACAACGGTTATGATGCATTGATATTTCCACTATAGCTGTTGCCCGCGATTTAGTTCATGTTGAATTTATATACAGAAGCTTACGCGCTATTCCAGACTGTAATCTGTTCTATTCATCGTAAATATACAAAAATCAATTGCTGTTCGTTAGTCTCGCTGAACGGATTTATCTTATCTTGGTCTTGAAATGTTTGTGGAGGTCTAGGGAAGGTTTCAAAGGTCAGAAAAATTCGGATAATTTCCGGGAATACCCTATAAGCAGCTCTTTTTTACCATATAAACGGCTGAATGGATCGCGCTGAAACTTAGCATAGATGTAGAACCTAGCCTGGAAGAACACACAGTATAATAATTATGTTTTTTTTTTAATACGCGCAGACGAAGTCGCGGCCAACAGCTAGTGTTGAGTTCAACAACCGTCGACTGAGGGCTACCTCCACCCCTCTCAAGAACGGCTGAAAATTGGTGAGGAGGTAGCTTAGAGCGAAGAGACGGACATAGGATACTGTTTATTCATTTTTTTTCGAATTTATGTCTAGAATATCTGCTTTTTATTTATATTATAAATGCGAAAGTTTAGATGGATGTGATGTGGATTGATGGATGGGTGGGCTACACTAATTAAGTTTTTTATATATCCATGCAGACGGAGTCGCGGGCGATAGCTAGTTTATAATATTAGTAAGATTACTTTGTTATTAAGATCATAAAATAGTTGTCGGTTGTTAACGCAAAGAAGCGAAGGTTCCTCATGCCAGGTTTTACCGCTAAATCTGTACAATTATATAACAGATCTCTTTTATAATAGTTATAACAATCTCGTGTAAGCGGCTCATGTTTTTAATTGGACGAGAACATACAATTTCTTTACGAATAATTAAGAAGCGTATTTCAAAATGTATGACTGTTGAAATCTCTAATTTTAACGACGATATTACTTTAAAATTAACGGTATTTTAAAATTATTTTACTTTCAATCCCAATCTATCATAGTCAGGTTTGTTATAGTCGTGATATTATGTGACCGTGATGTCAAGATACAATTCCTTCCTGTCACAAACAAGTTGTATGAAGGATGCATGTTCTCATTTTTTATTTTTTTATATCAAAAGGTGGCAAACGAGCGAGCGGCCACCTGAAATCGCTGAAATAGCGAAGTGACCGTTGTCCATATACATAGACATACGCAATTGCATATGCGTTGCCTACCTTTAATCGACGGAGAAGAGGATGCACAGAAAGAAAATATCTTCCCTTTCCATGCATCCTCTCGTCCCGAAAGTCCACTTCCACTTCCCATCCTTTCCTTATAAGAAGAAGGTGGGAAGGGAAAGAGGACTAAATTAGGCCTCCGGGACTAACAATGAATTGTACACAAAACTGTAATGAGCCCTTCTAAATTCTTTAAGAGTGTTTGTAATTAATATATTAACTACATATATCTTATTAAAATTAATACTAATAAAGGAAATCGAGAATTGATATAGCGTGGGTTTCCACTGTCAAATAGTCATATTGTTTTGTCAGTTTTAATATAGAGGAAGAGAACTACAACATGTGTTTATTCGAATGTTTCCACAATGTAAACACACTATATATATATCATTTTTAATCTTATAATTTTTGAGCAAAAGTTTTCATATATTAATTTTTATCCAATGAACTTAAATTGATGTTGAATAAGTTTTTAAACTTTATAAGTTTGAAAATCGAACACTAAGACTTTTTTCTCTTTCATATTAAGAATTAACTAAAACCTTCTTTTGTTTATAATAATAAAATATTAACTTACATGTATAATATCGCTAGTTTACACTGAGTCACTGCACGTTATCCACTAACCCCTTGTATACGCGCGGTTCGAACGCCAGCCGATGCCATACTGTGTGGCCCCTGCCGGCTTGAGCAATGCTCGCAGTGAGCGGTCAATGTTAACAGGCATTACCAACAAATGACACTTGCTTCATCCGGACTACGTTTAATGTACCTGAGTATGTATCCCTATATTATGTTCAGGTAATTATGAATGAGAGAGATGTGTATCTAGGGGTAGGGATAGAAAGAGATGGATGTATCAAAAGTGATATGATTAAGAAGGGAGTGTGAGCTACCTCCTCACCAATTTTCAGGCATATCGGTAAAGCCGTTCTTGAGTTATAAAAAGTGTAACTAACACGACTTTCTTTTATATATAGATTAGTGGAAATTGACTGCAACGATAACTTGTTTGATCTTCTCCTAACATTTAAAGGTTTTGAATTTACAAGTTATTTGGTGACTGTTGTAAGTGGGACATTATTATGACCTTAACATAAGTTTGACCCTTTATGCATCTTTGTTTTCAACTTTACACTCTCGTATATTTCACTATGTAAAATTATATTTTAATAAATGGATTACAAATTCATTTGAAGTCGTTTGGGATTATAGATATAGTTTAAGGTATTCAACTTTCTATAAAATTGTGTAATGTACAATTTATTCCCAATTAAATTTACGTAAGTAGAGACATACTTTTACAAACATTCATCACAAATGAGTAGTATTTTAAAGTGATTCATATATATTACGTACCTATACTAATTTTGTGAAACAAAGTATTTTGACTTACATGCCTATGTAAGTAAGCTGACAAAAGCTTTTGCAATTTCCGTTAAAATGTCTTTCCTCTTCTAACTGTTGGGAAGAAAATCAAAAAATGTAGCAGTGTATTGACCCAACAATAGTCCCACTAAAATGTCGACGTTCGTTACCTCACTATTAATTCTGACACTGGACTTTGTAACGAAAGCACGTCATTCGCGCCAAATAAATCTTACTTATAATGTCTGAATTAACCTACTCAGGGTTGTTTATAGTTAAGCAGTTCATTAGTGCTGTTTCCACACTATGAGTTCCCCTCAGTGACACATTAACTCTGAGTGATGTGTTAAGTAATCCAAATATTTATAACTTTTTTCTAATTACGGTGACTTAACTATTATATAACATGAGTTGAAACATTATCAAGAAATTACAAATTACATGCAGTTATGCATAATTTATATTAGTGATTAACCGTCGGTTTCCGAGATCAAAATCCCTATTTAAAATATATTGTTATATCTGTTTTCTTAGTTAATGATGGGGATGACTTTGTTTTGTACAGATATTTCGGTCTGAGAAATTAAATGTAAGTTAACGAGTTTTGAAAGATTCGATCCTCATATTGTTTATGAAGAAATACTCATTTATCTAATCTAACTTAACCATATCTTAGAAAGGAAATCCGCGTCAAAGTTATCTACGGAAAGGCTTCGAATAAACAGAGCGGTACACGTCGTATGTGGAACGGACGCGCATAGTAAGCGATTTTGAACCTTTTTCTGTACGACGTAAGGTTGATTACTGTTTATTGTTTCTTAATATTTTGTAATCCAAGGGTTTCCAATTTTCGTTACAGACGTACTTTTATGGTTTCTTGTGCAAATTTAATGTCAAAACAATACATATGACATATTTGACCCTATTTTTTTCTTAAATAGTTCCTCCAAGAACAACATTAATATAAAAAATTATATTGTCGTCTAAATCTATTACAACCAGAAATTTGGGCTATGATTACCTAGCTGTCGCCCTTGACTCCGTCTGCTCAGAATTTAAAAAAACTTAATAAGTAGCATATGTGTGCTTCCAGACAATGTTCTACATCTATGTCAAATTTCAGCGCCATGCAGCCGTTCTGGAGATAACTTTAAACAAACATCCAAACATTCGCATTTATAATATTAGTAAGATTATTAAGATTTGATCTGCATTTTTAAGTTCCGCTATTAAGTATCTTGTTTCATATAATTACAAGCTCCAACACAATCCGAGATATATGAATTATGATATAAGTATTTAACATTTTGCAAGTTGTGTAGCCTACGTGCGTCTTAACACATATGCATTTGACTTATGACTGTTTCACATAACCAATACTTTCGTAACAAGACTTTATCAACAACGTTGACTCTGATTGCAAAAAAAACTGTCAAATAATAGGCCTAAGTTTACTCGAGATGCAATAATAGGTTTATTTCATATAGAGTAAATTTATTATTCAAAACCGCTACGACTTTGAGAGCGTCCTTTAAGAAGCGAGATTATCGCTATCTCAAAGGCAATGCATATGCAGTTCCTCTGGTGTTGCTATATCCATGGACGCCGATTTACACCTCGGTGTTCTCTCTGCTCGTTTGCCCCCTAATTTTATAAAAAAAATTCATCAAGTCCAGGGACAGGTGGCTACAACATTTTAGACAAAATCCGATGTTTACGAGCTTGCATTTATGCTGTTCAATTTGTAGCCTAGTCTTCGTTTACGCAATAGGTTAATCCATCTTCAGCGCCTTTTATACAGTCAATAATAGAAGGTTATTTAGTTGTTGACGGTCAGTACATTGCCAGGCGGATCCTTATTTTCAAATGTTGCGAAATACCCGAGGTGACTGGTGTTACTAATTATGTGCATATTAATAAGATATCCAAGTTCATGTAACAATTTGGGATATTGAATATTGATAATTGCATTTGCTTATCTTCACTGAACTTCGCTCAAACGACTGGACCGATTTTGATGAAATTTTTTGTGTGTGTTCAAGGGGATCTGGGGATGGTTTAGATTCACAATTTTCATCAAATATTAACTTCATATTAATTTATTTAAATTAAAGACGTGTAGACAGGAGAACGTCTGTCGGGTCCGCTAGTGTTTTTATATATTTTAACAGATAATAAATATATTCTTCAATGAAAACTTTTTTTTATTTTTAACCAAACAACTATCCTAAACTACCTTTAACAGTGAAGGGAAAATGTGTCTAAAGATTAATGGATTTAAATGTATACATTTTTTTTGTATTTAAAATATTGTTTGATTATTGCAGAATAACAAAAAAAAAATGTTCAGTATAGTGATAAGAAATATACCAGTGTTTGATTTAAAAAGATAAAGTATCTTACTATTATAAATGCAAAACTTTAGATGGATGGATGTTTAAAGATATCTCCAGAACGACTGAACGTACCTCGATAAAATTTGGCATATATGTAGAATATATCTGCTATCTGGAAGAACACATAGGCGCGACGTAGTCGCAGACGACAGTTAGTTATACGTTAAATTTATAGTCTAGTCTAGTGAGTAAAAGATAGAGTAAATTGCATATAAATATTATATGAATTATGATTGACCTACTGTTAAATAGTTATGTAATGGAGGACTTCTGAGTTTTTGTGGAGTCACGTAAGAACTTCGCGGTCACTGATTCACAGAGTTAATCTAAGCGCTGTATTAATAATTTTATTGCTGTTTTACACAAGATACATCTATGTTACGTATTGGTTTATTTACTGTGGGTTTCTGAGACCAAAATACATTTTTAAAAATATTTTTATCTCTGTTTTTTAAAGATGAAAGACAGCGATGAAAATAGTAGTATGGGATACAAAATAAATGTTTCATATGTATTATTTAGGAATAATAAAATGTTATAAAGAAGTATTTGTAAAATTTATTTAATGATTACATTTCTTTCGGACCATGAAAGCCTTATTTAAGGCCTTGTCTTCGTAAGTGGTGAATGTAGTAAAAAAAATGGTTCCAAACTTCCGCAGTTTATTTTTTTAATTGCATTGAACAACATGGACACAGATAACCGTTATTTTGGCTGTACTTTATATATCTTGTATCTTTAAATGAGCAATTCTTGTATATATATTATATAATTGGAATCTCGGAATCGGCTCCAACGATTTTCATTAAATTTAGTACATAGAGGGTTTCGGGGGCGATAAATCGATCTAGCTAGGAATCATTTTTAGAAAATGTCATTTTATTCGTGTTTTATCGATAATCAACTTAAACTTAAACTTAACTTTTTCTATCGGTAAGATCGAAAAATATTATTCATATACAATTAAAAAAAAATACGGAGCAAATCTCGGTCATCCAGGTACTATTCAAATTAAGATGAGTCATAGTATTAAAGACCTTAAGTAAATTAAGTTAAGAATAATCATTAATTATAACTTAATTATACATGTGCAATGGAATTAACATATTTATTATTTAAGTGATTTCTCAGAATTAAATGTTAATTAATGACATGACAAAGAAATAATTAAACAGTATTTAGAAGTGTTTAAAGTTTTAAAATCGCAGGACACATAATTAGCAAAACATATATGTATGGATGGATGGATGTTTATTAGAAGGTATCTCCGGCGCAACGAATCTTGATTGAATTCGGCACAGATGTAGAATATAGTCTGAACTTAATATTTATTTATTTATTTTTAATTTCGCGCAGACGGAGTCGCAGGCCATAGCTAGTGCAAAATAAAAGAAAGATACTGTTTTAAAAGTGTTGCTTGTGACTTAGGTTGCCCTTGATGTTATTTCGTTCGAAGACACATTGCCAAACGATGTCACTTTCGCATACTAAATGAATGTTAGGTAACACTTCTAGCGTTTTGCTATAGTATGTTGGAATTATAGGATATATTCTTCGATTGATTGGAGGCAATTATGTTCAGCGAACTTTAATAGCATGAGTAGTTATGATATAAGTAAGAGAAAAGTTAAACTTAAAGTTTTAAACAATAATAAAAACAAAGGAGTTTTTACTTAAAAAAGCGATCTCTTTGTACTCGTATATTTATTATTTTCTCAACAACAATAGAAGTAAAAATTACAAATATATTCCCAATTTTCAATTAGGCGCCAATAGCCTAATGGTTAAGGGTACAAATTCCCGATCACAAGGTAGGGGGTTCGAAATCCCACCATTCGACTATTGTCGTAAACCATATCTTAGCACAAGCTTACAGCTTAGTAGTACAAATATCAGTAAATTTACAAAAAAAATCTGCAAATTTGCAAATATTTTAATAAAATAAAAATAATGAAATGGGTTTTTAATACAATATAACATGGGTCAATTTTAATAAAGTTATTTACAATTCGTCTTTCGTATATCTTAATTTAATTATATCTACTGCCTTTTGTGCGATTGCTAAAGTAGTTGCCATTACATTGGCTCCTGGTATGCTCGGCATTATACTAGCATCTACAACTCTTAGATTATTCAAACCACGGACCAACAAATTAAAATCGACTACACTATCATCTCCCATTTTAACAGTACCAACTGGATGAAAAATTGTCATTCCCATATGTCTTATATAACATTCCCAATAAAAATCTGTGTCAAAAATATAATGTAAACATTCTTTGATATTTATATTATTAATTTCTATGCCTAAAGATTTAAAAATATTAGTATTCTGTAGTTTATATACGAATTTAATAGCCTCAATTAAAGTTTGCACGTCGTTAGAATCTTCTAAGTAGTTACTTTGAATTATTGGGTTTGTACCTGGTATTTTGTTGCGCAAATTTATTGTTCCTTTAGATTTAGGATGTAATAAAGTAGGATATATACCTAATAAATTATAATTATTGTTTAAATTAATAATATTGTCTATTATATATTTTCTATATCCAACACCATCGAGGTAACGTTTAAGAGACATTTTATTGTTTTTAGTGTAATACATATGATGGAATTGAATGTTGGGTTGGTTTGAGGAATTATCAGTGTTTATAAAACCTAAGAAATCAGTTATACCAATAGTAGAAAGATGGCCACTTCTATTTAGCATATACTGTAACAAAAATAACTCCATTGCGTCAGATGGAAGATTTACATCTAAATTTGTTTTAAGAAACAGTGGAACTATTAAATGATCTTGCAAATTTTGACCTACAGGCAAATTTAATATACATGGGATATCTTTTTCAGTTAAATGATCTTCCGGTCCGATTCCTGACAGCATCAGTAATTGAGGAGTTGCTATAGAACCAGCTGATAAAATAACTTCTTTTGACGCCATAATGTTAAATACTTGGCCATTTTCTAGTCTTATTTTTACTCCGATTGCTTTTTTCTGTACAGAATCAATGAGGATTTTTATAACATGTGCATTCTTTACTATATCCATTTGTTTACTTGCACGTTGTAGATAAACTTTACCTGTGTTGAAGCGTTTACCTTCTTTTATCAGTAATTTAGCTCTTCTAGTGCCAATCACTGCTTCATTATTTTGATTTTTATGAAAGGAAAGATTCAATTCTTTCCATGCTTCTCTAATGATTTCATACCACTTATTGTCATCAACATGACCGTTATCGGAGATGTTTAGTAATTTTTCTTGTTTTTCAAAATAAGGTAAAAGTGCATCGTAATCCCAACTTTTACCCCAAGATGTAAAATCTTCTGGATGCCCTCTTATGTATATCATAGCGTTAATGGAGCTAGAACCGCCCATACATTTACCTTTACTCCAAATACAAGTATTATCATCAAAACCCAAGCAACTTTTTCCATTAGGTTCTACTTTATATTTCCAATCGTTTTTCTTATTCTGATTAAGAAATAAGAAAGCAGGTACCTGAAATAAAAAATCCTATTATTATATAATTTTAAGATTCTATCAGAAATCTGATTAGAAGATCTGAGATAGCCATTAATCCTGTCATATCTCTTTCATTAATATTCTAAACCTTAAGTTTTATATAAAACTAGCTGTTACCCGCGACTCCGTCCGCGCGGGATTAAAAATAGATGCTGGCCGATTCTCAGATCTACTCAATATGCTCACAAAATTTCATGAGAATCGGTCAAGCCGTTTCGGAGCAGTATGGGAACGAAAATTGTGACACGATAATTTTATATACTTTAGTACCAAAGGAAGGGCTTACCTCACTGAGAATGTCAGGATTGTCGCCAGCTTCTACAAGGAGTATTGACCATGTTGGATTAATATTGGACAACTGACTAGCTACTAATGTACCTGCGGTGCCAGCCCCCACTATTATAAAATCGTATGATTCTCCAACTGGAATGGTAATAGGAAATAAAGGGCATCTTAACAGGATTAGAAGTAATGCACATGGCATGAATACATGGCTCTCCTTAGCGGTTTGAAATTTAAGAGATATTTAATTAAACTAAACAATTATCAGTCATTAATTTTTTTTGTCTTTGGCTTTGATTCCAATCTTATGATAGGTATCAAAATAAGTAATATATTTTAGCTATACATGTCTCTTACCGTTTGACTTTTTAATCACTGCCTCTGTTCTATCATCAGGCCATTCGCTGTCATTTATAATGGAGCAGTGTGCAGCAATCATAGTGGTTACTGCTCTTAAAAACATTTCACCTCCCGTATTTGAAAATCCCAATGGACATACGGAAGCGATATTGGAAGAGAGCGTATCCATATCTACTTGAAATAAATATAAATTACGACAGTAAACTATAACGCCTAGCAAATTTTTATAGCAGTATTATATTTAGCTCTTTCTGCTAATTTCTAAAATATAATTAAAAAGAAATGGTATTCACTATCAAATAATAAAAGATATACTCACTTATTATAGACTTCTTTCATATAAGACTTCCTTGTTGTTTTGTCTTTCAGAACACACTGATTAATAATACGATAAATGGAACGGTTCATTACGCGGATTGCAATTCGATATTTTATAAAACTAGTTTACATTTGATATTGTTCTAACTCGATATTGATATGATCTGCATATGATGACAAATAAATTAATGATAAATAGCCATCCATTTAGCAGTTGCACAACATAAAGTTTGATACAATATTTTCAACTTAGAAACGCCTTAAATTTTGTAATCAGCAATCGCCGTAGTTAGAACGCGCATGCTATTTAAAAATTAATAATATCATATATTCCATAAAAGTGCAGTTATTATAATTTATTTTAATTGTCAGTTAACTGATGAATATTTTTTTTGTTAGAAAATATAAGCAGATTTTTTTGCAAATTTACTAATATTTCTTTAACCATTCCAACTTAGTTCTAGGTTTGTGCTAGGATATGGTTTACGACAATAGTCGAATGGCGGGATTCGAACCCCCGACCTCGTGGTCGGAAATCCGTATCCTTAACCATTAGGCTATTGACGCTTTAAATATTTAATTAACACACGGAATTAAAATACAATTCATGTCATGGGTGGCGCGGCAACATATTCAATAAATTATTCAAGTTTAAATATATTTGTATAAGCATGGCTTTACTAACAATACGGAATCATTGGTATATTAAGCAATATTAATGAAACAAAAATTGAAGCTAATGGATTAAAAAGATTGTTAAACTCGATATTTTCAGATATTTACTTTTCAAAAAGTCTTATTTCTGAAAAAGGGTTGACATAAACAATTAAATTGTAAAAATTAAAAAAACATTTATTTTTTCTTAATTATAATTCCGAATGCTCTTTTAACCAAAACTTTTTCAAGTAATCTGCGCCTTTCTCTGCTATCATAATTGTTGGTGCGTTTGTATTACCTCTGACGATAGATGGCATGACACTCGCGTCAATAACTCTTAAGCCCTCAATTTTACGGACCCTTAACTCTGGATCAACGACTGCTGTTTTATCACCGTCAGGACCCATTTTAGCGGTCCCCACTGGATGGTACAATGAGAAGGTCATCTCCTTTGCAATACAAGCTAAAAATTCATCCGAACCTTTATCTAATCCCCTACATGCTTCTATATCTAACCAATTTAGTTTTAGGCCAAATTGTTTGAAAGTTTCCGTATTCTCCAACGTAAGAATATATTTCTTTGCATTTCTTATTAATACATTTAGGTCGTCAGGATCTTTAAAATAATCAGCATATATTAATGGATATTCCCTTGGATCTGTACTTTTAAGCATAATCTTCCCTTTTGATTTGGGCTTTAGTAAAACATCGTAAACGACTATAACTGAATTGTTTTCATTTATTTCTTCAAATTTGTTCTTTACTTCTTCGCTTAAATTATGCAGACCCAAAATATCTATTAAATTAGCTATCTTAGGTGGTAGTACAAGGTAATGACATTGTACCTCTGGGCTGACAGCGTTTGGGTCACTTGAGTTAACAAAAGCAATAATTCTGTGAGGATTTACATCAGAGTAAATGCCTTCATTAGTTAAGATATATTCAGAGAAAGCTGTAGTTATGGCGGGCAGAGTATTGAACTTATGTTCCGTTGGTGTACTGAAGTAAGTAGGGAAGAATACATGGTCTTGTAAATTTTCACCAACTGGTAAATCTGCTTTTACTTCAATGTTGAAACTTTCCAAGTGCTCTTTAGGCCCTATACCAGAGAGAAGGAGCAAATGAGGAGTGTTTATACTTCCAGCAGATATTACAACCTCTTTTTTTGCGTGAACTACTATTTCTTTACCATCTTTTTGGATTAAAATGCCACTGACCTTGTTTGATTTTGGATGAAACAGAATTTTAGATACGAAGCCATTTTTAATTACATGCAAATTTGGTCTGTCCTTTATTGGGCTTAAAAATGCTCTTGCCGTACTATGTCTTTTTCCTTCTTTAATAGTAGAATATGATCTAGTAATTCCCATTTGATTAGCACCGTTTATATCATTTAAATGTTTTATTCCTACTTCTGTAGCTGCTTTTATGATTACATCCTCGAAAGGATGAGCTGCCTCGATTTTTTGTACATTAAGGTAGCCTTCTTTACTATGGTACTTTTTATTTTCTTTCGTTAATGGTTCTGAAAAATTTTCACTTTTCTTAAAATACTCTAATACTTCTTCGTAACTCCAACCTGTATTCCCCATAGCTGCCCATTCATCGTAGTCTGCTTTGTTTCCTCTGACATAGAACATAGCATTGATACTGCTACTGCCTCCAAGTACTTTCCCGCGAGGCCAGGCACAACGATGTTGTTTATATCCTTTGCAAGCTGTTTCTGATGGTTCAGGTTTGTAGCCCCAATCTACTTCAGTGTTCATACTATTGTAGAATAGTTGTGGTATCTGAAAGTAATAAATAATAATTTTTATTATTGCTAACTTTTGCCCGAAACTCCGTCTAGACAGAATTAAAAAAAAGGGTGAATATCTCATTTGTCATTCGAATTTCTGTTCTATCTGTTCCGAATTTCAAAATATGTGTTCCGTTGCAGAATTATTGATTTATTATGTGAATTAAATCTATACCGCGAGAACCGTACACATTTCCGACATCATGGGTAGCCTATGTGTCCATTTATCTATACATCTAAACATTCGTGTTTATAATATTAATACGATTTTAATTGCATTGAATGCAATCAAAAATATAGATAGGAAATGAAATTAACCTCAACCTATAGTGTGATAAAAGGTTATTCGCATATAAAAATATACACGGATCACAGAGTAAATAAGATTATTATATTAGAATTATAAGTTCGATATGTAGCCTACATGTCTTTATCAAAGTCAGACGCGACATAAAGCAAATAGCAACATTCTCGCACGGACGACTTTTTTAATTATTTCTGGTCGAATATCGGTCTTATTGGTATATATTAAATTGGTATATTCTTTACCTCTGTGGATACAGTTGGATTGCCGCCAGCCTCTACAAGTAGAACCTTCCATGATGGTACCTCGGACAGTCTATTAGCGACCACTGCGCCCGCGGACCCTGCTCCCACAACTATGAAGTCGTAGTTTGGATCTGTGGGAGTTATAATTTTTACCTGATAAACATTGAAACAATGTTATAACAGTAAGATGTGTAATATTTTTTTTATTTTTGTTCCGTCATCCAACATAGTACAAACGAGCGATGACGATTATGATCACCATGATTACCAGCCTTTCCCAATTCCTTCCACATAGCACAGTATGTGTGTCCACCGTCATATGTGTATGCGCATATTTTTAGACATTATTAATTAGAATCCTTTAGTGTGAATGGCGCGCTTTCGTTACCAAGTCAAGTGTCAGAATGATTAGTGAGGAGACATAAACGTCGACATTTTAGTAAGGCTAGTTGCGCCAGTACACCGGCACAGTGTCGGATTTTCTTCCTTACAATATGTGTGAATAATGCTTACCATCAGTAACAGCTTGCGTTGCATCTGGTGGCCACAAATGGTCTCCAGCGAGGGCGCATTGTGCGGCCAAAAAGGTCTGCAATGACTGCACGAACAGCGGTCCTGCTGCTTGGTAACTGTTGACAATCCCTGTTGTCAGCACTGGATCGCACGCCCACATGCTGACTATTACTGTAAACAAAAATATTATGTCAAATGTAAACCAACGAATTCGCACGCCTAGTCGCGCAGCTGTGGCCGCGCGTCTCCTATTTCCTCTGACGTTTTAGTCACTGCTATACAAAATGTCAGGTAACGACAGAAATAGAGCGTTACTTTATGTCATATATTAATTCACTAGCTGTAGCCCGCGACTCCGTTCGCGCTGTATTAACAAGCTTAATTAATGGCCTATGTGTTTTTCTAGACTAAGTTTTACATGTGTGTTCTGGAGATACCTCCAAATAAAACATCCATATAAACATTCGCATTTATAGTATTAGTAAGATTACTTTCCCTTGTTGTATGTTCCTTTGTAAGATACGTCAGAAGAAAGCTTTAGAACAAGGAAGAAAGATTGTTTTGACAAGTGATGGTTTTGTTGGTTGCGAGCAACTTGTGAAAAAACATGACAACGGTTTTGAAAAAATATCGGATTCATTTTGAAAAACAAGGAAGTAATTTTTAAGTTAATTAATTTTAATTTTGCTTATTTTACTAAAATTTGTCTTGGAAATTAAAAAGAACTCAAATTATTTTCAGTTGCAAGTCATGGGAAGTTATTTTTGTAATCAATACAAAGAAATATATAAATAAACTACAAGTTAAAAGGAATACGATGAATATTAATTATTTCAAACATAATTTGTATGCATTATGAATTTTTTGCAAGCGAAGTATGAAGCAAACGGTTGAATTTAATATTTATAAATATTTCCATTGCCAGCGGAACTTGAAACATGTTTTTTATAATAATAATGAACACTTAATTTAATTTAATTTCAAATAATTTTAACTTAAAAATAATCGTATTTTTGCACTTCTTAGAATTTGTGGAAGACTCGACGGGGTGTTCAATAGCGGGAAATATGCAACAGGTGTTCACCGAAATCTATTAACCCTTAATTCGACGAAATTTTTTGTAGAAAAAAATCTTTTTTTAGTAGTCATACTTACGTAATTTTCTCTAAACAAGTTCAGTAGATTTTTTTTAATTAGTTGTTCGTTACACTGGACATCATCTAATTAAGGGTTAAACTTTAAGGGTTAGTAAATTGAAAAATAATTATTCGGAAATAGCCAAAAATCCAAGCCAATAGCAGCAGGATGGTTACCATGGCAACGGAAATTCTCCAATGACGAAAGCTTTTATATTTGGACATTTTCAATTGAAAGTTTTAGGGAATGAAGATAAAACAATGTTTTTCTATGTAACAATGAATGCTTCATACAGAGCCGCATGCGAACAAACAGTGTAAAAGTGTTCGTTTGCGCGCCTCTGCATGTACACTGCTACACTCCGATATCACGATAAACACTTCGCATACTTATATATGTATTACATATTAGATAACAACGGACAGTAGATCGATTGAAATAAAATAGTAATCAGGTAATTGGTGTTATCACACAACTGAGTAGATACTATCTTTTATAATAATAATAATAAAAATAAAAATAATATATTGCTGCCAATAGGCCCGATATAGTAATAATAGACCGGTCTGAGAGTTGTGTAATGTTAGTCGATGTCACTATTCCACATGACGAGAATCTCGTGAAAGCTGAAAAGGAAAAAGTGTTAAAATACCTTGATTTGGCTCACGACGTTACCGCCATGTGGCGTATGAAATCGACTACCATTATTCCGATAGTCGTATCGGTAAATGGACTGATAGCGAAGAGCTTCGACCAACATCTCAAGAAGCTCTCGCTAAACAGTTGGATTAAGGGCCCGATACAAAAGGCAGTTATACTAGAAACCGCGCGCATCGTGAGAAGGTTACTGTCTCTGCAGCCCTGACCACTGGTTGTTTGAGTCATGGGATTCCGCAGCCGGTGGTGTTCTCTTTTAAATATGTTTTGTATATATATATATATATTTTATATGAAATGTATTATATTAGAAATGTGATAAATAAATGTATATCGGATAATAATAATAATAAGCCTTTATTTAGATATGTTTCATTACATTACATTATATTATTTAAAGTTTATGTCAAGTTAGTATTTAAGTTTATATCTGTTTGTCCCATGTGGACAAAGGCCTCTTCCAAATTCATCAAAGATGACTACAACCTTCCAATTCTACCACTATCTTTTATAAAGCGTTTATCAAAACATCTTAAGTCTAAAAGGTATTTTGCATGCCTATTCGTATTATCTTACAAATATAAATGCGAATAGATAAATTAATGTTTACAAATATGTAGGTGTTAGATACATTATGAACGGCTGCATGATTCTCGTTGAAGTTCAAGATAAATATAGAACATATTCTTAAGAACATATAGGCTACTAATTTTTAGGGCTCCGTACCTCATAGGAAAAAAACGGTACCCTTAAAGGATCACTTTGTTGTCCGTCCGTCTGTATGTCAAGACCCTTTTTCTCAGAAACGCGGTATGCAAGCTGGAACTTATTTTTTAATTTCGCGGCGTCTTAATTTTGGGCGATAGCTTATATAGCTAGATAGTATGACATAAAATAATTATAATAATTATTTTATGTCAAACTAATAACGACTTCACAATAATCCCGCATAATGTGATATGTACGAGAGATGATACGAGTTAGCTTAGTAAATTTCAAATCACCACATTTCGATGGCAATCACATGATAACTACTTATGTAATAAAATATCGGAATAAACACTTTATCAATTAAATATGTAATGTAAACACTGATATAGGTTTTCGTTCTGAATATCGGAGATTAAAATCTTTAGATGGATGTTTGTTGGAATTAACTTCTAGAACAGTCTTTCCCAAAGTGGGCGATAACGCCTCCTTGTAGGCGCTGCAGGTCTCAAGTTGCGTGTTATAGTAAACGTTACGTTTAGAATTCTTCGTTAATATACATATGTTGGTCACAATAATTAATTAATTTAAGGCAGTAGACAAAATAAATTTGGGAACCACTGCTCTAGAACGCCTACATGCATGGCGATTGTATAGATGTAAAATATTGCCTAGAACGCATACGCTGCTTTTAAAATTGTCAACGTTTTTTTTAATTCGCATAAAGAAGTCGCTGGCAAAAGCTACTTATATTTTATGAACGAATTTTAAATAAAATTAAACTTTAAAACTCACTTTATAAATTCTCGAAATTTAAAATAAATAAAATCGTTGTCACTCGGGCACCG